>NC_133653.1:153922339-154222339 GCF_009905375.1 Apium graveolens
ATAAACTGTTTGACCCTGTCAATGCTTCGGCAACCACCCATTCATAGCCTTCGATCGAAATGCTACGGGTAGTGTTGCAGAATTATCCAAATAGATGATGAACTCATTACGGGAGTTTGTCGCGCCAGGAAGACCACTTACGATGATCAGTCGTAGTAGTACAACCCCACCATTTTCTACATGTAGAGGAGAACCTGTCGGATTTACTTGTCAACCGAACACTGAACTCCTAAGGAATGGACCGCCTTAGCGGAACTTCCAGGCCATTTGGACCAATATAATAAGGTTGGGCCGGCGCTACTCGACACTTACGCCACTCCTAGTTCAGATGAAATCCATGACTCTGAAACGTAAAGCTCGTCCCCACTTTCCCCAAGTAGAAACTTGTTGATACGGCTCCACCAAGAAGTCGTATCTAGTTGGAAAGGAAAACTCACCGATATTTCCCAGGCGATGCCTGTTAATAGATTAACTTGTTTCCAAGAATTTACCTCCCGAGTGTTGGGTAAGTAATCAAAATTCTTTTATCAAGACAGCAACCTTGTGCGAATATAAAACACACCACAGAGCCGGATCCTCATGTTTTGAGCGAGTATTAAATCCCCTTCGAAAGGAGGATCTTAAATATAAAAATGAGTTTTGGGATCCGCTCTAACTTTTAAAAATCATTTGAAGACTCGCAAAACATTTTTAAGAATGTTCGGAGTGATGTTGATTTAGTAAAATAAATCAGTCCCAATATATTAGAAAATATCTGAATATTATCATTTAAAATAATATTCCAATAAGAATAATCTTTATAAAAATAATTGAAGTAGAAGTTGTAAAACTTATACTTGAAATGAATAGTAAATAATCAAAGATATACTTATACGAAAGTAATATCTTTATTTGAATATCAAAAGTAAGTTTGATTATCGAACATTATTCTTTAATAAAATAAAGAATATTAATAAATAATAAACGGAGTCATAATACCTCGAATGAATATTATAAATAATATTTATTAAATAAAATAAAGGAGTCATACATCCTCAAATGAATATCCAAGTAATATTCAATAAATAATATAAAGGAGTCATAAGTCCTCGAATGAACTATTCAAGATAATATTCATTATAAAATAAAGTTATCGAATAAACCTTATTCGATTAATAGTTTGAAAACTATAACCATATATATATAAATACATATATACAAAATCTACTCGGGATCCTCGACTCCCGGTTTTAGAAAATATTTTCACCTTTGGGGTCCCTATACTAAGGGTATATGCAAATTACCGTTATTCTCTAGCATAGGTATTATCAACTGAACCAACAATATATATGGCAAGAATACGAAACAGGCATGCATATGTACCATATCACATGCTACAATATATCGCAAGAATTTGCTAATATAACCATCATGTATCTATTACAAGATAATGCATATACAAGTGTATACATCACAACAACAGTATAACGGGTAGAAACTTGCCTGAGCGACTGGGGTGATAAAAGGCTCGGGACGAGTCTGGTAACCTATAAACAACAAGTAAGTTGGAATTAAACCAAAGTCACTTGTAAATCTATACTTTAACTACCTTAGACTCTAACGCTCGCTTTGCGCTTACTGATTCTCTTAAGTCACTCGAGTACCCTCGGCTCCACCATTTTTTATAATTTAACCATTACAAGTTTTAAGGCGATTCCTTCGCGAGTGTCTTACCAACTGCCTAACACTCTTACCATAATTGTTTCATACACTAATTAACCCTTTTTGGTCTTTAACCTATGTTTCAAAGTAAGGCGAGGGGAAAAGTTTCGTTCGCAAAATGCCGTTACTTAAAACGGTCGTTTCTCCTAAACCGTACATCGGAATCAAACGAACTACATATCAAAACGAAGCTCGTAACATGAACTATCTAAACATGGCAATGGTCATAATCTAGCAGGGAGTTCTCGGGTCCAAATGTTATGAACAAAAGCAGTCTAAAGTAAATCGGACATTACGACGGCTATGTTTACGCGATTTCCCAAATTTAAACCAATTCAAAACAACCACAATTCAACTCCAATTCACAACCCAATCAAAACTCCATCCATATTACTTTACAACAGCCCCAAATCTACTCATTATAATCAATTTACTTAATCCTAAAACTTGAATTTAAACTATACTACATTCTTTAATCAAATCATAAGATTTCAACATTCCAATCTCCACCATTTCAACCCAACTCTAAACCATCCATCATTAAGCTACTCTAATACCAAAACAACCAAAATCACCCTAATATACAAAGTAAAGCTAGGGTTTGGAGATGATATACCTTCCTTGAAGTGGTGTGAGTAGCTAGGAAGCCTTAGGAAGCCTTGAGGAGTCTTAGGAATGCTTGGATCTTAAAGGAAAAGCAAGAAAATCAAGTTAAAAACCTTGAAATCACTATTCATTGTCTTCTTCATTGATTTATTGGAGAAGATAGAGAATGAATGGGATGCTTAAACTCATAATATAGCCATATCTATGCATAAGGAATATTAGGGAATTATCTTACCAATTTAGGAAGCTTGAATCTTGGTTTTTGAAATTTCTTCCCTTTAAAATTGTAAAAAGCCGAGAGCAACTCTTGGTTGAATGAAAGAAATGATTTTGTGTTTTGCTTTGATTGTTTTGGTTGGTTGTTTTGTTTTGTTTTGGTTAATTACCTTATTAACCTTGAACTTTGTGTGGTTCTACTTCAACCACATCTCCTCCCTTCCCATGTCATGCTTATGTCATGCTATGATGTCATCTTTCCCTCTTTGTCCTCTTCTCATTGGTTGGATGACATCCTCCCCTCTAATCTCTTTGATTAACTTCCTAATTGCTTGCCTAATGACCGCTGATCTGTTATACGGTTCGCTTAACTTTCGTTTTCGTTTATCGTTTGAGGGATCATACCCGGGATCTTATTACTTAGGTTCCCTTAACCTTTCTCATATATTATATTCCTTTTATGATCCTCTCTTATAATCCTTTAATTTAAATCCTTTTTATCCTGTTACCTTATACTCAATTCTTTCCATATCTAGTGGATTTCCGGGAAAAATCAAAGTGTTCGGAATTGGATTCTAACGATCTTTACATACACTTATATACCATAAAGAGTACTAATAAAATCTCAGAATATCCATAACAGAACCCCTACATAGTGTGGCATGAAAAGTTTTCTATTCAGCTAAAACACTATTCATAAGGGTTACAAAAGTTCAAAATTTTGGGGGTTATTATAGTCTCCCCTCCTTAAAAGGATTCCGTCCCGGAATCAAATAGAAAACAAATGGGGGTACTTTTCTAGCATTGCGCTCTCTAGTTCCCAAGTTAATTCTTCCACATTATGATTCTGCCATAGCACTCTGACTAGCTTGATTACTTTGTTCTGAAGCACCTGCTCCTTCTTATCGATAATCCTTACTGGCTTCTCCACGTAAGTCAGATCTGGTTGCATATCCACCTGCTCGTACTCCACTATATGTCTGGCATCCCGATGATACTTCCTTAGCATTGACACATGGAACACATTATGAACTTGTTGCAAGTTAGGGGGTAAGGCTAGCTCGTAGCTAACTTTCCAATCCGTCTTAATATCTCAAAAAGTCCAATGTACCTTGGGCTTAGTTTTCCTTTCTTTCCGAACCTCATTAATCCCTTCCAAGGGGATACCTTTAGCAGTACTAAGTCCCCGACTTCATATTCCTTGTCTTTTCGGGCTAGGTCTGCATATTTCTTCTGTCTGTCTTGGGCTGCTACAAGCCATCCTCTGATAAGATCCACTATGTCTTTGGTTCTTTGGACCACTTCGGGTCCGAGCATTTTCCGCTCTCCTACTTCATCCCAGTATAAGGGAGATCGACACCTTCTTCCGTACAGGGCCTCATAAGGCGGCATTCCGATGCTAGCATGAAAGCTATTGTTATAAGAAAACTCGATCAACGGCAAGTGATCATCCCAACTTCCTTTAAGGTCTATTGCACAGACTCTCAATATATCCTCTAGTGTCTGGATGGTCCTTTCACTCTGCCCATCCGTCTGGGGATGGTACGCGGTACTCATGTTTAACTTGGTCCCCGCATATTCCTGAAAGCTCTTCCAAAATCTGGAGTTGAATCTGAGGTCTCGGTCTGAGACAATGGACGCTGGGACTCCATGTCGCGTCACTATTTCCTTAAGGTAAATGTCCACCAGTCTATCGACTGTGTATCTCTCATTGATAGGAATGAAATGGGCTGACTTTGTCAGTCGGTCTATAATTACCCATATGGCATCATGATTGGCTTCGTCCTTGGCAAGCCTACAACAAAATCCATCGCTATATGTTCCCATTTCCACTCGGGAATCTCCAGGGGTCGTAAAAGTCCATTGGGCCTCTGGTGCTCTGTCTTTACTCTTTGGCAAGTCAAACATTTGCTTACCCATTCTGCTACGTCCCTCTTCATGTTGGGCCACCAGTAATATTCCTTCAAATCCCTATACATCTTGGTACTTCCCGGGTGAATGGAATACCTTGAACTATGGCTTTCATCCAAAATCTCATCTTAAGCTCTTGAACATTCGGAACCCAAATCCGGTAGGAGTACCTCATTATCCCTTTATCATCTTTCTCAATATGGATCTCCTCTCCAGTCATTGACTTTCTGCCTTCATTCATTATTTTCTCTTGGCACAATCGGATCTTTTC
Source organism: Apium graveolens (assembly GCF_009905375.1). Lineage (NCBI taxonomy): Eukaryota > Viridiplantae > Streptophyta > Magnoliopsida > Apiales > Apiaceae > Apium > Apium graveolens. The sequence goes on from NC_133653.1 coordinate 153,927,045, forward strand.
CAATAACTCTGGCTGCATTGAGATCTCAAAAGCTTTTCAGTTCTGGTTCCGGTTATCTTTACTTCTATTTCCATTCTTTCAAAATCCCTGATTAACTCCTCCGAAGTCGTTATCATTCTGAGTCTTTCCTTTCTACTAAGGGCATCAGCCACCACATTGGCTTTCCCCGGATGATAGAGAATCTCACAATCATAGTCCTTGATTAGTTCTAACCATCTCCTTTTGCGCATGTTAAGCTCTTTCTGCGTAAATATGTACTTGAGGCTCTTATGGTCTGTGAAAATCTCGCACTTCTCTCCACACAAGTAGTGCCTCCAAATTTTTTAAGGCAAATACTATTGCCGCGAGCTCAAGGTCATGAGTAGGATATCTAATCTCGTATTCCTTCAGTTATCTTGACGCATACGCAATCACTTTACCGTGCTGCATAAGCACACACCCTAATCCTTTGTGCGACGCGTCACTATATATTACAAAATCTCCTTTTCCGTCCGGCAATGCCAACACCGGGGCCGTTACCAACCTTTTCTTTAATTCCTAAAAACTGTTCTCGCATTTCTCCGTCCATTCAAACTTCTCTGTCTTACGAGTAAGTCGTGTCAAAGGGGCTGCGATCTTCACAAAGTCCTGTACAAATCTACGATAGTAGCCGGCCAATCCTATGAAACTCCTTACCTCTGTGGGTGTGGTTGGCCTTTCCCAATTTGAGACCGCCTCTATCTTGGAGGGGTCGACCAATACTCCTTCTTTATTGATCACATGTCCTAAAAACTGTACTTCATTCCGCCAGAATTCACACTTCGAGAATTTGGCATATAACTGTTCCTCTCTGAGTATTCCTAGAGCTATCCTCAAATGCTCTACATGTTCTGCCTCAGTCATTGAGTAGATCAAAATATCATCGATAAAAACTATCACACACTTCTCCAAGTACTTCTTAAATACTCTGTTCATTAAGTCCATGAAAGCCGCTGGGGCGTTGGTTAATCCAAAGGACATTACCAAGAACTCATAATGCCCATATCTGGTACGGAACGCTGTCTTGGAAATATCTTCGGGTTTAATCTTTAGTTGGTGATATCTAGTTCTCAGGTCGAACTTGGAAAAATAAACAGCATCCTTTAGCTGGTCGAACAGATCGTCTATTCTAGGTAATGGGTACCTGTTCTTTATGGGTAGCTTGTTCAACTCTCGATAGTCGATGCACAGCCTCATGCTCCCATCTTTCTTCTTAACAAATAAAACTGGTGCTCCCCACGGAGACACACTGGGTCTTATCATACCCTTATCCAAGAGTTCCTGCAATTGGATAGCTAATTCCTTCATTTCTAACGGGGCTAACCGGTAAGGTGCTTTTGAAACTGGCGCCGTTCCGGGGGCCAATTCAATAGCAAATTCAATCACTATATCGGGTGGTAATCCCGGAAGGTCTTGTGGGAATACATCTTCAAATTCATTGACTACTGGAATATCTTGTAAGTTGGGCACCTCCTTCTGCGTGTCCACCACATAGGCTAGGTAGGCCTCATTTCCTTTTCGTAGCATCCTTCTGGCCTGGGCCATAGTCAAAAATTTATGCGTCTGCCTCTTTCCTCTAAATATAACTTCTTTCTTTCCTGGGATATTTAACTTAACTTTCTTCCCTTTACAGTCTATCTGAGCATCATTGCTAGATAGCCAGTCCATTCCCAAAATTACATCAAACTCCCCTAATTTAAAAGGAATCAGATCAACACTAAAAGATTTCTCCCCTATGCCTATCTCACAGGCGGGGTGAATCTGGTTAACAGGAATAATCTCATGATTGGCTATTTCTACTTGTAAGGGCTCTATCAAGGGTTCAGCTTTAAGTCTTAATTTACGCGCAAAGTCCCTTGATATAAAAGATTTAGTTGCTCCCGAATCAAATAAAACATTTGCACTGACTGAATTTAGTGAAAGGGTACCTGCTATCACATCTGAATCTTTCATAGCATCCTGGACTGTCATGTTGAAAGTCCTTGCAGTAGGTGGCTTATTAGAAGCAGCCCTGCTTGCTCCCGAAGCTGCTGGTTTGTTCATTGGGCATTCCCTCTTCCAATGACCCGGGCGTCCACACTGATGACAAATGGTGGTTGGAATGACGGCAGGGGCTGACGAAGGGCATTTGTGAGAATAGTGGCCCACTTGCCCACACTTAAAGCAGGTTACTGGCTTTCCCTTGTATTCCCCATAATGCATTCTTCCACAAGTATTACAGGCTGGCAATGGGGGTCGAGACTGGTTGGAATAGGACATTCTTGACTTCTGGCCGCTCTGGCTCACATTCACGCTCATTGGCCGCTTAAACCCAGTGTTCTTTCCCGGTAGGGACACTGCTCCTCGATTAAATCTAGTTGGGAAGCTCCTTCCTGTGGAACCTCCACCCATGCTCATACTTTTCCTCTTTATTCCCTTCTTCTCTCTTTCCTTCTACATCTGTTCACTTCCGGCTTCCACAATCGTTGCCTTTTGCACCAGAGTGGCATAATCCGTAAGCTCAAGGATTGCCACCCTATTCTGAATCCACGGTTTCAGTCCCTGCTGAAACCTTCTAGCTTTCTTTTCCTCGGTGCTCACAAACTCCGGCACAAACCTTGATAACTCAGTAAATTTCGCTTCGTACTCTGCTACTGATAAGTTATTCTGCTTTAGCTCCAAGAACTTGAGCTCCATCTGGTTTTCCATAAACCTCGGGAAATACTTTCCCAGAAACAACTGACTGAATCTCTCCCAGGTTATAATAGCATCTGTCTCCATATTTTTCTTGGCCTCCCACCAGTAGTTAGCCTCTCCTTTCAGAAGGTAGGTAGCAAATGTAGTCTTCTGTGCCTCATCGATACTCAGAATCTCAAAGGATTTCTCCATTTCCTTTAACCATGCCCTTGCCTCAACTGGGTCGGCTGATCCATGGAACTCAGGGGGCTTAAGGGACTTAAAAGCCCTGAAAGAGTTTGCCACAGCATTGCTATTTCCTTGAGGGGGTGTGTAACACCCCCAAATCCGGGGTCGGGGATCCGGGTTGTCACGAGTTCCATTTCCCTTAATAACACTTAATCTTAATAAACAACCAACTACTACATACTGTGACCCCACAATATACACACACACCACAAGTTATAGTCTCAGAGATGAATACCAAAAAAATAATACAAGTCACTTTATTCCACAATTATATGCCATTACACCTTAAAAGGGTTTCTGAAAAAATTTACATTTCCTTGCCATTATTACAATTCATAAATATACATATGTCTGGTACATCAAAAGTTGAAATCCTAGCCTATTGGTAGATCCTACCTCGGCTATAACGGCATCAACGCCTACAGGAAACTGCGAAACATTTCCTAACCGCTTGCGAATCGGGAGCTTGGTCCTGTTCATCTTTTCTATCTGTTGTTGTGTGATGAAGAAGAAAGCAAGGGTGAGCAACAAGCCCACCGAAATAATATGTATAATAATTAACAATATATGAGCATTCTCATAGTACTCATGAAAGTCTTGGTCAAGAAGAAATGAACCAAGTTTGATATCTTAATGCGACAAAGTCGCAAAATATTCAGTATATATACTTATATACTTTTTAAAATCTTGGAAGTCCTCTTCCATGCCTAATATACACAGAGTTCCAGTTTATAACTGTATAAAAATATCGTTGCAAGGTGATCTCATATATCTAACCTTGTCTCAACATTTTTGTGAAAATCTTTGTCATGCATAAGATAATCATTAACCAAATATAAGTTTAAAAGATGAAGTTACAAGATACTACAATATACTTATATCTTTTCCAAATACTACTTGAACTACCACCGTTCAAGTTATAACCAGTTTCAAAAGTTCATCACACTGATGAGACTACAAGACAAGATTTGAATAGATTCAATCTTTGAATATCATTATAAATAATGAAGTTACGAGGTACTTCATTAAGTCCCGATATATATATACACTTATATATATATATATTTCATACACTCCTTGAAAACCTCTGTTATGAAAATTATAAACAGAGTTGCAATATCCAACGAATTTGGAAACGAGAAAACCTTGGCATAAACCTGATATCTTGCTGATCAGGCAAAGATACCAATAAGTAACCTTTTCTACTAGTAGATGGACGAATTCCCCACTGGTCATCACCCTGGCCGCAATAGGACCTTATGTTGGACTGCCACTCAGCCACTTACGCATTTGATGGACTCCCACTGAGCCACTTACACTTTCATGGACGCCCACTGAGCCCATGTTGCTTATGCCGACTCAATAGATGGACTTACTTCCCGAACTTTGGGTAAGTAATCAATTCATTTATCAAAATAGCAACCTCGTTGCGAATATAAAATACACCACAGAGCCGGATCCCTCAGGTTTTGAGCGAATATTTAAATCCCCTTTGAAAGGAAGATCTTAAATATAAAAATGAGTTTTGGGATCCGCTCTAACTTTTAAAATCATTTCGAAGACTCGAAACATTTTTAAGAATGTTTGGAGTACTGCTGATTTATTAAAATAAATCAGTCCTAATATATTAGAAAATATCTGAAAATTAATATTTAAATAATATTCTCAAAATGATAATCTCTATAAAAATAATCGAAGTAGAAGTGTTAAAACTCATACTTGAAATGAATATTAAATAACCAAAGATATACTTATACGAAAGTACTATCTTTATTTGAATAATCAAAAGTAAGTTTGATTATCGAAACATTATTCTTTAACAAAATAAAGAATATTATTTAATAAAATAAGCGAAGTCATAAGCCCTCGAATTAATATTCAAAATAATATTCATTAATAAAATAAAGGGAGTCATAAGCCCTCGAATGAATATTCAAAATAATATTCATTAATAAAATAAAGGGAGTCATAAGCCCTCGAATGAATATTCAAAATAATATTCATTAATAAAATAAAGGGAGTCATAAGCCCTCGAATGAATATTCAAAATAATATTCATTAATAAAATAAAGGGAGTCATAAGCCCTCGAATGAATATTCAAAATAATATTCATTAATAAAATAAAGGGAGTCATAAGCCCTCGAATGAATATTCAAAATAATATTCATTAATAAAATAAAATAAAGTTATCGAATAAACCTTATTCAATTAATAGTTTTAAAAACTATATCAATATATATATATATTATACTCGGGAACATCGACTCCCGGTTTAGAAAAAAAATGTTCTCCTTTCGATCCCCTATACTAAGGGTATACGCAACTACTGCTTATCTCTAGCATAGGTATTATGCAACTATAAGCATTGAAATCAACAGATAGATAACCAGATTACGAAACATACATGCATATATATACCATCTCAGCATGCTTTAATATATCACAAAATTTGCTAATTAACCAACATGCATCTATCACAAGATAATGCATATACATATATACATCACCACAATAGTATAACAGGTTAGAAATTTGCCTGAGTGCTCCCGGATAGACTTAAGCTTAGAGTGGGTCCGATAACCTATGAACAACAACATAAGTTGGAATTAAACCCCGGTCGCTTAAGAAACTAGACTTTAACCAATTGAACCCTAACGTTCGCTTATGGTCACTCCTACGCTTAACGAATCACCTAAGTCGTTCGAGTACCCTCGGCTCCACCATTTTTAATAAATTAACCATTAAGAGTTTTAAGGTGATTCTTTCACGAGTACCTTACCAACTGCCTAATCTACTTAACATAATTGTTTCATATCCCAATTAGTCATTTAAAGTCCTTAACCAAGGTTTCAAAGTAAGGCGAGGGGTAATGGTTCGTTCGCGAAACGCCGTTACTTAAAACGGTCGTTTCTCCTAAACCGTACATCGGATTCAAACGAACCACATATCAAAACGAAGCTCGTAATATGAACTATATAAACATGACAATGGTAAGAATCTTACAGTGAGTTCAGGGGTCCTGAAGTTAATAACAAAAACAGTCTAAGGTAAATCGGGCATTACAACGGTTATGTTTACCCGATTACCAAAGTTTAAACTACTCCAATCAACCACCAACCAACTCATAACCATCAATACAACAAAACTTCACCTAAACCATATCACATCAGACCATAACCTCCAAGTTTTTCAACTCAAACAACCACAATCAAGACCTATGAACTATAATCAAGCTTTAATTACCAAAACACTTCCAAATCAAACCAAACTACTAATAATCACAATCTATGCTTCTCATTTCACAAAACCAACAATTAAACTTACTAACAAATAAAGTAAAGGCTAGGGTTTGATGTTTATACCTTCCTTGGGAGGTGTTAAGTTGCTAGGAAGCCTTAGGAAGCCTCCTACAAGCTTGATCTTTCCAAAGAAATCAAGAACACAAAGTTAGGCTTTGAAGTTTCTAAAAGTCCGATTTAAAGAAATGTAAAAATGAGGGTCTTACCATACTTATTTGGACGAGACTTGTGAACAAGAGTTGTAGGTCATGTCAATACCTTTCGAACGAGCTATAGAACACAATATTTGAGTGAGTATTGAAGGAGATATGGCAGTTTGAAGTTGCTGTGTTTATTTTGTCCGAGAGCTTCTTCTTGCAAAGTCAACTCTTCTCTTTTTGATTTATGTTATTTGCTTGGTTGATTCTTCTTTTTGTCTTGAAATTTGTTTTAACCTTTTTACCATGGTTAATTTTGTATGGCCCAAAATCACCCAACAAACAAAACTCCTTTGTCATGCTTATGCAAGCAAGCTTGTGTCATGTGATGACATCATCATCCACTACCTTTTTGATTAATCCCTTAATTACTTGGCTAATGACCGCTGATCTGTTATACGGTTCGCTTATCTTTTGTTTTCGTTTATCGTTTGAGGGATCATACCTGGGGTCTTATTACTTAGGTTCCCCTAAACCTTTCTCAATATTTTATAATCCTTTTATGATCCTTTCTAAAAATCCTTGAATTTAAATCCTTTTTATCATGTTACCTTATACTCAATTCTTTCGGTATCTGGTGGATTTTCGGGAAAAATCAAAGTGTCCGGATTTGGATTCTGACGATCTTTACATACATTTATTTACTTTATGGAATACTAATACGATCTTAGAATTTCCATAACAGTACTCCTATATAGCATGGTCTGATAATTTTCCTTAATCAGCATCATCAACAAAAGTTACTATTCATTTGTGCTTCAAAAATTCCAAAAATTGGGATTATTACAGTCTCCCCTCCTTAAAAGGATTCCGTCCCGGAATCGGATAGAAAATGAATAGGGATGCTCTCTTAGCATTGCACTTTCTAACTCTCAAGTAAATTTTCCAACATTGTGGTTCTACCATCAAACTCTGCCTAGTTTGATAACCATTCTCCTAAGCACTTGTTCCTTTTCAATCTATAACCCTTCCTGGTTGCCTCATATAGGTTACGTCTGGTTGCATGTCTATGCGCTCATATGCCCCTATTTGTCTGGCATCCGAATTATACTTCCTTAATATTGATATGTGGAACACGTTATGAACTTGCTACATGTTCGGGGGTAGGGCTAGCTCATATGCTAATTTCCCAATACGTCTTAATATATCCAAGGGTCCAACAATTTGTGGGCTTAGCTTTCCTTTCTTTCCGAACCTTATCCATCCTTTCTAAGAGAATACCTATAACAGCACTAGGTCCCATACTTCCTATTATTTGTCCTTTTGTGTCAAATCAACATACTTCGTGTGCCCATCTTGGGCTACTACCAGCCGTCCTCTGATAAAATCTATAATATCCTTGGTCCTTTGGACCATTGCTGGTCCGAGCATCTTGCGCTCACCAACTTCATCCTATCATAAGGGAGATCGACATTGTCTTCCCTCAAGGATCTTATAAGGCGATACCTCGATACTGACATACGATCGATTATCGTGAGAAAACTTAATTCGCGTTAAGTGATCATTCCAAATTCTTTCAAGTCTATTGCACCGACTCTCATCATAGCTTCTAACATTATAGCTTTTGCTTCTCAATACCCATTTTTTTCCAGTTCGTAGTCGTTACTATCTTCCGTACATAATACTATACTGGTTACACTTTTGCTCGTTAGCGTTCTATAACCTTTTAATAACCACGTCAACCTTAGTATCACGAACGTGTTAGAATCAGAATACCACCGTACTAATACTACTTCCTTTCTAGCTGCTTCTATCTTCGAAAGCTTGATCCATTATATAGAAGTAAAGGAATTTGTTGAGAGATCACTATGATCATGAACACTTGTTATATCGCATAGTTAGTATAGAAGGTGGCCAGCCTTTAGTACTTGACAAGCAATTAAATAATAGATGGTATCCTACTAGGCTTCTATCACACAGATAGATAGTCATTCGGCAATACCTCCCCTTCTGGAAGGGTTGTTCTTCTCAGCTTACATGAAATGAAAAGGAGAGAAAAGAACGAATTGAAGAGAATTGTATATATATTAAAATATATACCGCCACAAAATATATGGCTTGAAATCTACCTCTGAACTATAGAGGTTTATCATAGGAGAACAAAACATATATGTATATAAATCAACATTAAGCATTATAGCATCGTATTTCACATGCCTAATTATTTTTGATATTCCGTCCATCATTCTATGGACCCATGCTCTTCCTCGAGCTTATACACAATCACCTTTGAAACTCCCTTGACATCGAAAATCGAATCTGGGATTTCATTCTAGACATCATCGTTACTAGAATTCTATGTTTGCACCGCAACCTTCTTCGTAATAATATGACTCTCTATTCCTAAGAAGGAATAAATATTCAATAGGTAGATAATCGACTTGATTAGTCTATCAATGATAACTTATACATCACCACGACCCGATTAGTGGTACTCAATCTCAACATCCGTTCTAATACAACTCTTACGGTTGTAATCAACTCATTACTCGCAGAATCATTGCTACATTACTATGGTCCATCGCTGACCCACTGTAGTCATTCATTTTCCTTGGATCTTAATAGCTAACCATACGGATTCCATACCTGTCATATCAAATTCTTCTAAGGAGTTAACATAATCACCATTCATAATTCATGAAGAACACTCTAGATCCTGACGTACTTTCATGACATGAAGCAGATAAAATTGCAGAAGAGTTTCAATCAAAGCAACGATAGCAGGTTAATACCATTCCTAATCATATGTCCTCAATAAGAGACTGGAAACTCGAGGGTTCATTTAGTTCTTTCATAATATGGCCCTGGCTTATCTCAAGATATGACCTTCTAAGATAGATAGCCCTCTTATGTCGGTTGCATAAATTAAATCTTTACCAAACTACTATTATGGTTGAGTATCGCACAATCATCAGAAGGAATGTCAATCCTTCATACCATAATACAACCTTCACGGCTTTAACCATCATCGCTGTATTCCTTTGGCACGAGTGCTTATAATTGTCCTCTTACACTTAATGTGTCGGCCACCTCTTTGGCCTTTCCTGATAGTAAAATTTCCTTACAATCAATGTCTTTTAAATGATCTTCAACTAAAATTTTCTACCTCATTTCCAATCACTACTTACGTGAAAATGCTCTTCCTTACGCTTTGGTGAAAAAAATATATCACCATTTTTCCATAAGTTATTGCCTCGGTCTTTTAGAGGTTAACATTGTCACAACTGACTCTCGATCATACTTAGGGCGTCTCTTATCTTGGGTCCTACATGTTTTCACCAATCTCGACCTTCATTGGGTCGATCTATACTTTCTTATGGTTCAACACGTGCCCACCTGGCATCATTATAATTATGTCATATTTCCTTTATCAAAATTTCTATTCTTGAGAACTTTGAATATTACTTTTTTTTCCTTGTAAAACCTCTTAGGTTATTCTTGAATCGTTCCTCCTGTATTCCCTAGATACAGGGCATATCAAAATACCATTTACTAATACCAGAATCATTGTCTATATACTTCTGAAAAAATTTTCCACAGATCCTTAAAGGTTGTTGTTACCTTAATCCTTTCCAATTCATACTGTCAAACTCATACTATCCCTATTAAGGGTGAAATGCCAACCTTTATGCATTCCCCTAGGATTCATTTTAAGTTACCGATGTTCTATCCTTAATTCCACCTTTAGAAAAAGTACATGCATCCTTCCATGGATAAATCAAGTCATATATCCTTGATAGATTATCTTATATAATCATTCCCATCTCGATAGTCTATACCAAATTTCACAATAATATCCTTATTCAAAATGAGGTCAACCAATATGGCCTCCAAAAGATAACAACGGTTATCCGCTTTTCTTGCCTGATTTAGTAATGATAACAGGGATGTTCTAGAAGATAGTGGTCGTGTTCAACGTGAACTTCTTCTTAATAAATCCTTATTTTCTTTTGTTGTTTATCTCAACAGTCATCTCAATGTTGGGATATCTTTCATACCCGGCGTCTCCCTTTTTGGGTATCATGCCCCCGGTCTTACACTTCACTTTCTTGAAGGTCACTTCCTTCATCCAATTTTCTTAATTTTTTACTTTCTTGTCTCCTCACTCTATTCGCGTCTCATTATTTATCCTTCGAACTATCTCAAGGTTTCCCCGAATCCTTCAAACTTGAAGGGGTACAACATATATATCTCTTATGCCTTCAACCATCAACTTTAACTCATGGTAAATCATCCTCATCCTGACGATCATATACTTTTCTATTTCTATTACTACGAGTCTTTTGAGTTTCCTCATACCCAACTCCCTTATCATTCCTCAAACTCTATTGCCTTTATATTCCTTTCCACTTCAGTTTCTTTTTATTTTCCTTTCTCTTATCATTATTTCATGAACCCACTAATCATTGACTTCAAACATCACATCGTTCTGGGATTCTTGTCCTCAGAACGAATCTTGACAACTTTTACAACTTAGCTTCATAATTCATCATACTCGTCCGCCTTTATTCTGGCTCTAAAGCTTTTACACTATCTCCATAACCTTGGGAATTACTTTCCCGAAAATAATTGATTGAACTTTAATCAGTTTATTCTAACCTCTGGCTCCGTGCCTTTCTTGGTCTTTCACCAGCGGGTGGTCTCTCTCTTAGGAGGGTAAGTGATAAAAATAGTCTTTTGCGCTTCTTCAATCATTTAGAATATAAAATCATTTCTCTATTTCCTTTGTCCAGGCTCTTGCCTCGGCTAGGTCAGCTTGTTCCTTGGAACTCTGAGAGCTTAGTGACTTAAAGGTCCTGAAAGAATTTCCCACTGCATTGTTTCCTCAGGGTGGTGTTTGGGAATAAAAGTATATTTTTTGTTTAGGCAGGTCCATGAATTGCCCCATAGGAGTACCATCCCGGTTCTCCCTATCTTGCTCGACTTCTGTTTTCTCTGTATGAAATGTTTCATCCTTCTCCCACAATCAGAGTTATCTTATACGTTAAAATCCCTGTTTTCCATTTCATTATGTTATGGGTTCTTCTATCTTGATGTCAACCTCCCTGACTATCACGTTCAGGGTTTGCTCTAAATCTTATTCCTCAAACTAGCTTTCATCTAAGATCTCATCTTTAAGCTCTTGAACATTTGGAACCCAAATTCTGTAGGAATACCTCATTATTCCCTTATCATCTTTCTCGGTATTAATCTTTTATCTAATTGTTGGCTCTCTGCCTTCATTCATCACTTTTTCTGGCACAATATGTTCTTTTCCGATAATTTGAACTGTATTGCAATCTCAAACAGCTTTTCGGTACCGGCTCTGGTTACCTTCACTTCTATTTCCATTTTCTCAAAATCTTCTATAAACTCTCCAAAAGACATTATCATCTTGAGTCTCTCCTTTTTACTAAGGGCATCAGCCACCACATTGGCTTTCCCCGAATGATAAAGAATCTCCCAATCATAATTCTTGATTAGCTCTAACCGCCTCCTCTGGCATATGTTGAGCTCTTTCTACGTAAAAATGTACTAGAGCTCCTATGGTTTGTGAATCTCGCACTTCTCTCCATACAAGTAGTGCCTCAAATCTTTAGGGCAAAACTATTGCCACGAGCCCAAGCTCATGGGTGGGGATATCGAATTTTATATTCCCTTAATTGTCTTGACGCGTACGCGATTACCTTGTTGTGCTGTATAAGAAGCACCCTGATTCTTTATGCGAAGCGTGATTACAATTCACAAAATCTCCTTTTTCCATCTGGCAATGCCAACATAGGAGACGTCACCAACCTTTGCTTTAGTTCTTAAAAGCTTTTCTCGCATTTCTCTGTCCATTCAAACTTCTCCGTCTTATGAGTAAGCCGCGTTAAAGGGGCTACTATCTTTACAAACTTGAACGAACCTCCGGTAGTGACCGGCCAATCCTACCTCTGGTAGTTTCCCTAACCATGGTTATCAATTCCTCAGCGATCATCTCTTCAGTCTTGTTAGGATCCTCCACGAGATCCTTCTCAACAACAATCCCTTCTGGGACAACATCCTCAACCGCTACATCCTCAATATAAATATCATCCGGTCCCTCATTAGGGTGTTCCATTGGATCCACAATCTGATCCCCAATCAGTAATAAAACATCATCGCGTTGTTGTTCCTCAACCTCAGGGTTCGGAGTCCCGCTACCATATACGATAACGAACTACGCTTCTATCACGATATTTATAAGGGTTTCCATAAGGGTTTTAACTGTCAGTACTACGTTAGGTAGCCCGACTATGAACTTGGCAAGAGTTCTCTATATCTTAGTGAACTTATTATCTTAACGTCACATCATCTCTGAGGTTTATAACGCTTAGTTCTGATACCATTTCTGTAACACCCCCAAATCCGGGGTCGGTGATCCGGGTTGTCACGAGTTTCATTTCCCTTAATAACACTTAATCTTAATAAACAACCAACTACTACATACTGTGACCCCACAATATACACACACACCACAAGTTATAGTCTCAGAGATGAATACCAAAAAAATAATACAAGTCACTTTATTCCACAATTATATGCCATTACACCTTAAAAGGGTTTCTGAAAAAATTTACATTTCCTTGCCATTATTACAATTCATAAATATACATATGTTTGGTACATCAAAAGTTGAAATCCTAGCCTATTGGTAGATCCTACCTCGGCTATAACGGCATCAACGCCTACAGGAAACTGCGAAACATTTCCTAACCGCTTGCGAATCGGGAGCTTGGTCCTGTTCATCTTTTCTATCTGTTGTTGTGTGATGAAGAAGAAAGCAAGGGTGAGCAACAAGCCCACCGAAATAATATGTATAATAATTAACAATATATGAGCATTCTGATAGTACTCATGAAAGTCTTGGTCAAGAAGAAATGAACCAAGTTTGATATCTTAATGCGACAAAGTCGCAAAATATTCACTATATATACTTATATACTTTTTAAAATCTTGGAAGTCCTCTTCCATGCCTAATATACACAGAGTTCCAGTTTATAACTGTATAAAAATATCGTTGCAAGGTGATCTCATATATCTAACCTTGTCTCAACATTTTTGTGAAAATCTTTGTCATGCATAAGATAATCATTAACCAGATATAAGTTTAAAAGATGAAGTTACAAGATACTCCAATATACTTATATCTTTTCCAAATACTACTTGAACTACCACCGTTCAAGTTATAACCAGTTTCAAAAGTTCATCACACTGATGAGACTACAAGACAAGATTTGAATAGATTCAATCTTTGAATATCATTATAAATAATGAAGTTACGAGGTACTTCATTAAGTCCCGATATATATATACACTTATATATATACATTTCATACACTCCTTGAAAACCTCTGTTATTAAAATTATAAACAGAGTTGCAATATCCAACGAATTTGGAAACGAGAAAACCTTGGCATAAAACTGATATCTTGCTGATCAGGCAAAGATACCAATAAGTAACCTTTTCTACTAGTAGATGGCCGAATTCCCCACTGGTCATCACCCTGGCCGCAATAGGACCTTATGCTGGACTGCCACTCAGCCACTTACGCATTTGATGGACTTCCACTGAGCCACTTACACTTTCATGGACGCCCACTGAGCCCATGTTGCTTATGCCGACTCAATAGATGGACTTACTTCCCAAACTTTGGGTAAGTAATCAATTCATTTATCAAAATAGCAACCTCGTTGCGAATATAAAATACACCACAGAGCCGGATCCCTCAGGTTTTGAGCGAATATTTAAATCCCCTTCGAAAGGAAGATCTTAAATATAAAAATGAGTTTTGGGATCCGCTCTAACTTTTAAAATCATTTCGAAGACTCGAAACATTTTTAAGAATGTTTGGAGTACTGCTGATTTATTAAAATAAATCAGTCCTAATATATTAGAAAATATCTGAATATTAATATCTAAATAATATTCTCAAAAATGATAATCTCTATAAAAATAATCGAAGTAGAAGTGTTAAAACTCATACTTGAAATGAATATTAAATAACCAAAGATATACTTATACGAAAGTACTATCTTTATTTGAATAATCAAAAGTAAGTTTGATTATCGAAACATTATTCTTTAACAAAATAAAGAATATTATTTAATAAAATAAGCGGAGTCATAAGCCCTCGAATTAATATTCAAAATAATATTCATTAATAAAATAAAGGGAGTCATAAGCCCTCGAATGAATATTCAAAATAATATTCATTAATAAAATAAAGGGAGTCATAAGCCCTCGAATGAATATTCAAAATAATGTTCATTAATAAAATAAAGGGAGTCATAAGCCCTCGAATGAATATTCAAAATAATATTCATTAATAAAATAAAGGGAGTCATAAGCCCTCGAATGAATATTCAAAATAATATTCATTAATAAAATAAAATAAAGTTATCGAATAAACCTTATTCGATTAATAGTTTTAAAAACTATATCAATATATATATATATATATATATTATACTCGGGAACATCGACTCCCGGTTTAGAAAAAAAATGTTCACCTTTCGATCCCCTATACTGAGGGTATACGCAACTACTGCTTATCTCTAGCATAGGTATTATGCAACTATAAGCATTGAAATCAACAGATAGATAACCAGATTACGAAATATACATGCATATATATACCATCTCAGCATGCTTCAATATATCGCAAAATTTGCTAATTAACCAACATGCATCTATCACAAGATAATGCATATACATATATACATCACCACAATAGTATAACAGGTTAGAAATTTGCCTGAGTGCTCCCGGATAGACTTAAGCTTAGAGTGGGTCCGATAACCTATGAACAACAACATAAGTTGGAATTAAACCCCGGTCGCTTAAGAAACTAGACTTTAACCAATTGAACCCTAACGTTCGCTTATGGTCACTCCTACGCTTAACGAATCACCTAAGTCGTTCGAGTACCCTCGGCTCCACCATTTTTAATAAATTAACCATTAAGAGTTTTAAGGTGATTCTTTCACGAGTACCTTACCAACTGCCTAATCTACTTAACATAATTGTTTCATATCCCAATTAGTCATTTAAAGTCCTTAACCAAGGTTTCAAAGTAAGGCGAGGGGTAATGGTTCGTTCGCGAAACGCCGTTACTTAAAACGGTCGTTTCTCCTAAACCGTACATCGGATTCAAACGAACCACATATCAAAACGAAGCTCGTAATATGAACTATATAAACATGACAATGGTAAGAATCTTACAGTGAGTTCACGGGTCCTGAAGTTAATAACAAAAACAGTCTAAGGTAAATCGGGCATTACAACGGTTATGTTTACCCGATTACCAAAGTTTAAACTACTCCAATCAACCACCAACCAACTCATAACCATCAATACAACAAAACTTCACCTAAACCATATCACATCAGACCATAACCTCCAAGTTTTTCAACTCAAACAACCACAATCAAGACCTATGAACTATAATCAAGCTTTAATTACCAAAACACTTCCAAATCAAACCAAACTACTAATAATCACAATCTATGCTTCTCATTTCACAAAACCAACAATTAAACTTACTAACAAATAAAGTAAAGGCTAGGGTTTGATGTTTATACCTTCCTTTTGAGGTGTTAAGTTGCTAGGAAGCCTTAGGAAGCCTCCTACAAGCTTGATCTTTCCAAAGAAATCAAGAACACAAAGTTAGGCTTTGAAGTTTCTAAAAGTCCGATTTAAAGAAATGTAAAAATGAGGGTCTTACCATACTTATTTGGACGAGACTTGTGAACAAGAGTTGTAGGTCATGTCAATACCTTTCGAACGAGCTATAGAACACAATATTTGAGTGAGTATTGAAGGAGATATGGCAGTTTGAAGTTGCTGTGTTTATTTTGTCCGAGAGCTTCTTCTTGCAAAGTCAACTCTTCTCTTTTTGATTTATGTTATTTGCTTGGTTGATTCTTCTTTTTGTCTTGAAATTTGTTTTAACCTTTTTACCATGGTTAATTTTGTATGGCCCAAAATCACCCAACAAACAAAACTCCTTTGTCATGCTTATACAAGCAAGCTTGTGTCATGTGATGACATCATCATCCACTACCTTTTTGATTAATCCCTTAATTACTTGGCTAATGACCGCTGATCTGTTATACGGTTCGCTTATCTTTTGTTTTCGTTTATCGTTTGAGGGATCATACCTGGGATCTTATTACTTAGGTTCCCCTAAACCTTTCTCAATATTTTATAATCCTTTTATGATCCTCTCTAAAAATCCTTGAATTTAAATCCTTTTTATCATGTTACCTTATACTCAATTCTTTCGGTATCTGGTGGATTTTCGGGAAAAATCAAAGTGTCCGGATTTGGATTCTGACGATCTTTACATACATTTATTTACTTTATGGAATACTAATACGATCTTAGAATTTCCATAACAGTACTCCTATATAGCATGGTCTGATAATTTTCCTTAATCAGCATCATCAACAATAGTTATTATTCATCTGTGCTTCAAAAATTCCAAAAATTGGGATTATTACAGGGTGGGTTGGGTTGACGTTCCAAGTTCTGTCTTAGGAGTTGCATGAACTGGCCCATGGGATCCATGCCTGGGTTTGGTACTGGTTGCTCAACCTCAGTTTCTCCTTCTTCAGCCTCTATCTCAAATCCCTCAACATCATATGTTTCCTCTTCCTCTTCATACAGGGAGTCATCCTGTTCCATATAATCCTCATCTTCCTCTTCACTGTGTTCCTGGTTCCTACCGTCCTGGTTATGGCTTCCCTGGTCCTCAGATCCAGGGTTCGCTCTAGTTCCAATCTTTCTTGGCGGCATGATACTGATAAATAAAATTATTGGGAAATTCAACGTTAGGTCACAATCATACACAACATTGTGCCTTGCACAATTCTATAATGGGGAGAATGTATCTCGCAATTTTATTATTTTATGACAGTTCTAATAAGAAGTGCAGTAATAATAATGATAAAAACAGTGATCTCGTCACTAAGGAACTGAACCGAAAGGAAACAAATATATACATAATGCGAGAAATACATAGTCTGATCTGGTCAAAAGTACAACAGTGCTACAGCCATCTGTCCCAAAAGTGATACACAAGAGTCTATCTGTCTAGTCAGAAAAAGGGATGTTATATACAAGTCAACTATCCCGGAAAATTGGCTCTTACTAAGGCCTCGGCTAACTAGACAACTAGACTATTCCATCGTCAATCCTGAATCATACACTGGAGCGGGTCAGCTCCCATACCCTTTCCATCGCACGACGGAAGATATAGTCGGCCTGCCGCCTGGAGATCCTACCATGCCTGTCCCCCTGGAGCGATCTGAGCCTCGCTCGGGACGTGAGCTCTATCCCCGTAAGCTCCCTCCTCAAGGATCGGGGTATAGAAGCCCTAGTCTCATAAGCTCGGGTACGCCTACCCGCCCTCTCCGCATCCAACTCACTCCTGGCCTCATCCAGTCGGGCCTCGGCAACAGCCACTCGGGTCCTCAGTACATCCTGAACATAGCCGTGGGCTAACGAAGACTGCCTGTGGGCAGGGTCGAGAGGTGGTGAATCCGAAGCCGCTGGGGGTGCCTCCTCAGTCTGCCTAGGCTCGGAAGTATGGGTCTCTGAGCTGTCATCATAGGGGATCCAAGATAGTGGTGGAGGGGTAGGAGCTCTGACCACCGGAAGTGTGGGTAAAGGGGTACCAGCATACACTACCATAGGTCCGACACACTCCTCAGCTACTAGGACCTCATCCGGGTCCTTCTCATCTGCAATAGCAATGACCTCTGTCTCTGACTCCTCTGAGGGGTCCTCCTCATCTGAAACAGCAATGACCTCCGTCTCTGACTCCTCTGAGGGGTCCTCCTCATCCTCCTCCATCTCAGGCTCCTTCTGATCCTCGACATCTAGCAGTGCCTCATCATGCTCACGCTCGAACATCTCAGGGTCCTCTATCTCAGGCGCCTACACATTAAACAAGCTAAGTTACTATCATGATACTTATAAGGGTTCCCGTAAGGGTTTTAACTGTCAGCACTACTTTAAGTAGTCCGACCATGAACTTGGCAAGAGTTCTTATTATCTTTGTGAGTTTATTATTATATCGTCGCATCATCTCTGAGGTTTATAACGCTTAGCTCTGATACCATTTCTGTAACACCCCCAGATCCGGGGTCAGGGATCCGGGTCGTCACGGTCTTTCTTTCCACATTATCACTTCACTTAATTAATAATAAATAACCTTATGCTGTGACCCCACACTAACACACACCACAACCCGTTATAGTCTTAGAGATGAAATTGAAATAAGTACATGTCCTTGAATCCACAATTAAAAGTTATTACAACCCAAAATGATTACTTGATAAATTTACAGTTAATTGCCATTATCTGCCACAAGTTATAATTATACATAATTGATTCTCAAAAGTAGAATGCCTGATCTACCAATAGATCTACCTCTACAGCTATAGCAGCTACAACATCAACGGGAAGACGCGGGACGCTTCCCACGCGCTTGCGCTGGGTCTGCTGGAGTCTGGCCATCTTTCCTAACTGTTGTTGTGTGATGAAGAAATAAAGCAAGAGTGAGCCTTACAGCTCGCAAGATAATATATAGTAATAACAATAATACAAGTATCTAAATGGATACTTACTAGAATCCTTTATCATGTGTAAGGTAATTACTTACTGGGTATAAGTTTTAAAAGAAGATGAAGTTACCAATTACTTCACTACACTTATACCATTTTAGAATCTATTAGAACTACTACTGTTCCAAGTATAATAAGATTCGAGAGGTCATCCCATAGATGAGACCACAAATAAAACTTGAAAATATTTGATCTTTGAAATATTTTGAAAAGAAATGAAGTTACGAGATACTTCATTCAATGGATACACCAATAAAACTGGTTGACCCTGTCAATGCTTCGACAACCACCCATTCGTAGCCTTTCAATTGAAATGCTACGGGTAGTGTTGCAGAATTATCCAAATGGATGATGAACTCATTACGGGAGTTTGCCGCGCCAGGAAGACTACTTACGATGATCAGTCGTAGTAGTACAACCCCACCATTTTCTACATGTAGAGGAGAACCTGTCGGATTTACTTGTCAACCGAACACTAAACTCCTATGGAATGGACCGCCTTAGCGGAACTTCCAGGCCATTTGGGCCAATATAATAAGGCTGGGCCGGCGCTACTCGACCACTTACGCCACTCTTAGTTCAGATGAAATCCATGACTCTGAAACGTAAAGCTCGTCCCCACTTTCCCTAAGTAGAAACTTGTTGATACGGCTCCACCAAGAAGTCGTATCTAGTTGGAAAGGAAAACTCACCGATAATTTCCAGGCGATGCCCGTTAATGGATTAACTTGTTCCAAGAATTTTACCTCCCGAGTGTTGGGTAAGTAATCAAAATTCTTTTATCAAGACAGCAACCTTGTTGCGAATATAAAACACACCACAGAGCCGGATCCCTCAGGTTTTGAGCGAGTATTTAAATCCCCTTCGAAAGGAGGATCTTAAATATAAAAATGAGTTTTGGGATCCGCTCTAACTTTTAAAAATCATTTTGAAGAGTCGCAAAACATTTTTAAGAATGTTCGGAGTGATGTTGATTTAGTAAAATAAATCAGTCCCAATATATTAGAAAATATCTGAATATTATCATTTAAATAATATTCCCATAAGGAATAATCTTTATAAAAATAATTGAAGTAGAAGTTGTAAAACTTATACTTGAAATGAATAGTAAATAATCAAAGATATACTTATACGAAAGTAATATCTTTATTTGAATATCAAAAGTAAGTTTGATTATCGAACATTATTCTTTAATAAAATAAAGAATATTAATAAATAATAAGCGGAGTCATAATACCTCGAATGAATATTATAAATAATATTCATTAAATAAAATAAAGGAGTCATACATCCTCAAATGAATATCCAAGTAATATTCAATAAATAATATAAAGGAGTCATAAGTCCTCGAATGAATATTCAAGATAATATTCATTAATAAAATAAAGTTATCGAATAAACCTTATTCGATTAATAGTTTTGAAAACTATAACCATATATATATAAATATATATATATATAAAATCTACTCGGGATCCTCGACTCCCGGTTTTAGAAAATATTTTCACCTTTGGGTCCCTATACTAAGGGTATATGCAAATTACCGCTATTCTCTAGCATAGGTATTATCAACTGAACCAACAGATATATATGGCAAGAATACGAAACAGGCATGCATATGTACCATATCACATGCTACAATATATCGCAAGAATTTGCTAATATAACGATCATGCATTTATTACAAGATAATGCATATACAAGTGTATACATCACAACAACAGTATAACGGGTAGAAAACTTGCCTGAGCGACTGGGGGTGATAAAAGGCTCGGGACGAGTCTGGTAATCTTTAAACAACAAGTAAGTTGGAATTAAACCAAAGTCACTTGTAAATCTATACTTTAACTACCTTAGACTCTAACGCTCGCTTTGCGCTTACTGATTCTCTTAAGTCACTCGAGTACCCTCGGCTCCACCATTTTTTATAATTTAACCATTACAAGTTTTAAGGCAATTCCTTCGCGAGTGTCTTACCAACTGCCTAACACTCTTACCATAATTGTTTTGTACACTAATTAACCCTTTTTGGTCTTTAACCTAAGTTTCAAAGTAAGGCGAGGGGAAAAGTTTCGCTCGCGAAACGCCGTTACTTAAAACGGTCGTTTCTCCTAAACCGTACATCGGAATCAAACGAACTACATATCAAAACGAAGTCGTAACATGAACTATCTAAACATGGCAATGGTCATAATCTAGCAGGGAGTTCTCGGGTCCAAATGTTATGAACAAAAGCAGTCTAAAGTAAATCGGACATTACGACGGCTATGTTTACGCGATTTCCCAAATTTAAACCAATTCAAAACAACCACAATTCAACTCCGATTCACAACCCAATCAAAACTCCATCCATATTACTTTACAACAGCCCCGAATCTACTCATTATAATCAATTTACTTAATCGTAAAACTTGAATTTAAACTATACTACATTCTTTAATCAAATCATAAGATTTCAACATTCCAATCTCCACCATTTCAACCCAACTCTAAACCATCCATCATTAAGCTACTCTAATACCAAAACAACCAAAATCACCCTAATATACAAAGTAAAGCTAGGGTTTGGAGATGATATACCTTCCTTGAAGTGGTGTGAGTAGCTAGGAAGCCTTAGGAAGCCTTGAGGAGTATTAGGAATGCTTGGATCTTAAAGGAAAAGCAAGAAAATCAAGTTAAAAACCTTGAAATCACTATTCATTGTCTTCTTCATTGATTTATTGGAGAAGATAGAGAATGAATGGGATGCTTAAACTCATAATATAGCCATATCTATGCATAAGGAATACTAGGGAATTATCTTACCAATTTAGGAAGCTTGAATCTTGGTTTTTGAAATTTCTTCCCTTTAAAATTGTAAAAAGCCGAGAGCAAATCTTGGTTGAATGAAAGAAATGATTTTGTGTTTTGCTTTGATTTGTTTTGGTTGGTTGTTTTTGTTTTGTTTTGGTTAATTACCTTATTAACCTTGAACTTTGTGTGGTTCTACTTCAACCACATCTCCTTCCTTCCCATGTCATGCTTATGTCATGCTATGATGTCATCTTTCCCTCTTTGTCCTCTTCTCATTGGTTGGATGACATCCTCCCCTCTAATCTCTTTGATTAACTTCCTAATTGCTTGGCTAATGACCGCTGATCTGTTATACGGTTCGCTTAACTTTCGTTTTCGTTTATCGTTTGAGGGATCATACCCGGGATCTTATTACTTAGGTTCCCTTAACCTTTCTCAATATATTATATTCCTTTTATGATCCTCTCTTATAATCCTTTAATTTAAATCCTTTTTATCCTGTTACCTTATACTCAATTCTTTCCGTATCTAGTGGATTTCCGGGAAAAATCAAAGTGTTCGGAATTGGATTCTAACGATCTTTACATACACTTATATACCATAAAGAGTACTAATAAAATCTCAGAATATCCATAACAGAACCCCTACATAGTGTGGCATGAAAAGTTTTCTCATTCCGTTAAAACACTATTCATAAGGGTTACAAAAAGTTCAAAATTTTGGGGGTTATTACATTCACTACCTCTCTTTATTTTTTAAAAGCGCAAAATAATTTTAAAAGAATTATTTGGCTTAATTATCAATAATTATATTTTATTTAACTATTTAAAAATAATATTAATTGATTAAATAAATCAATCAACTAATTAAATTCATACATAATTAACTAAAATAAATTAAAATAATTAAATCAAATTTAAATTTTCGCAAATAATATAGAAAATATTTTTCTGAAATTAAAATAATTCAGTTGATTATTTAATATAATTAAGTAAATCATTCTTGGAATTTAAAATGGATTTTTGGATTTATTTTTAAAAATAAATCACACAAACACTTAACTGAAATTGGGTCAAACCCGGGTTTTTAGAATGGGTCGTAAAGAACACAACCAGGTCGACTTGAAGACCGGGCGGTTTCTGGAAAACTGTCCAGATTTCGGTGTCTTCTACCGGACTCCAGCGAGTCCTAACCAGCCCAAAAACACAACCAAACGACCTGTTTTTTTCTCCATTTTCATCTTAAAATAAACCAGAAAATCACTGAAACAAGTAACAATATCACCCAGTCATCTTCTCCGAAAAAATTTGAACGTTCTCCGGCCAAAAACCAGCAAAACTCGATTACTAGATATCGAAACCAAACTCAACCATATATATGTCAAAACAAAGCTGATAATCATATGAACATACTCGTGTAATCATAATCATCACACATCCAACGTATAGGTTGATAATTCGAATTAAAATTATAAAAAAAACCCTCGAACTCAAATATATAATTCAAGCAATAAAACATGGAAGTTCTATATATGAATGATTGTGAACAATCAAACAAAGATATTCCAATCATCAAAACAAGCCAAATATCCTTTAATCAAAAAGCCCCAAAATCTAACAAAAACCCTAGAATTTAAAATTGAAGTTTTACCCATCTTTGAAATGATTTGATGCAATAATCTGATAGAGCTTGAAGAGAGGATCAATTTGACTATAAACATGACTACTTTTTCTTTCCATATCACCTCAAAATCATGCTTTGATTCCAAGAACTATTCTAGAAACCCTAACCCTAATCTCAGAGAATAAAATTGAATTTTTATTTTATTTTTCTGATTTTTATGAAAATTATTAATAAATAAATAAATCTATTTATATTTACAAAAATATACCCCTAAAATTAGTTAGGGCCTAATTATATCATTTAATGAAAATAATTAACCAAAAAGTAATAATTAATGGGGAAAATATTATTATCAAATAAATACAAAATTTATGTCAAAATTCTCCAAAAATTACGAATATTCCAAAAATACGAAGACAACGAATATTCAAAGGACCTTTGATTTTATAAAAATAAAAATATGATTTTTGTATGCTTTGACCTCCCGGTAGGGGCCCGGTCCGATAACTTTGAAGAAACTGAAATATTTTCTAAATTAACAGTAAATCCCGAAAAGAATTATAAAATATGCAAATACATGTAAAATGACACAAAACAGGTACCACATAATAAATGCACTTTAACACGCATCCAAATTGTGTATAATCTCTTATAAATGCATTTTAAACACATAATAAATATCCAAAAAATACTTTGGTCCTTACGGGACCACACATATTATCTACCGCATGTTATATCATGGTAATGAGCATTTTAAATAATGATAAACACATAATAATTCATTTAGCACGTAACAAAATAGCTGTCATTTACTATTTTTAAATATTTCTAGCATTCACCCACATTCAAGGTAAATCTGGATAAAATATCAAACATACTTTAAGACGTGGATAAAATACCCACTCGATCCCCCGAATCTTAAAATAAACTCAATCTACCAAAATCATTAAAATGATAGGCTTTTAATAAAATTTAAGAATAGTAAAAGTAAGTAAATATTTTCATAAAACCGACAGGGATCGATACCGAACTCACAATTAGCACATTAGTCCATTTAAGGACGAGAAAATATCATAGAGGAATAAGATATCCATAATTTTATTCTTTCCGTACTGGAAAAAAACACATAATATATTCAAATAATAATAATAATAATAATAGATTTCAAAAATTTGAGAAATTACAATAGAAACTGAAGAAAAACCAGTCACAACCTCTGATACTACTCAAGTTGTTGACAAAACAGCTCAAGACATAAAAGCTGATGTTACTGTGAAGACGATCTTTGATAAAACTCATGTTGTAAGAAAATCAAGAACAGATAGACGAAGGTTCAAGAGAATACCTAAGCCATCAATGCCTCATTTCAAAAGACATAAAGACACTGGGTACATCTTGTACAATGTTGTTGGAATGGATAAAAGATGGTATGATTATGTAAACAGATATATTTCTCCTGAGCCTGTGGATGACTTAACATCAGACTTTGAGCTGAAAAAGAAACTTATGTGGAAAAATAAGACACCAACTTTTGATAGAGACACTAGAATAATCAAAAATATCTACAGTGGAGAATCTCAATCTAGAGAACCTGGTCAGAGAGGGGGTCTTGGTTACAAAAAGGTTAGAGTTTATAAGGGTGATGCCTTAAAGATAAAAGATCCAAATTTACTAACTGGTATTGCCGAAGATGTAAAAATTCAAGATTTATGGAAGATCAGATGTGTTCAGATTGTTCTTGACAATTTTGATGGTGATATGCTTAAAGAGAAGGTGTTGTATTTTCTTGATTCTGGAAAAAGGCTGATAGTGTCACAGGAACAAATGCTGAACAAAACTTGACAAGAACTTGAATATCTTGTCTGCATGCTCACTGTAAAGAATGTAATTATTAAAAGATGGTATAAATTTCTAAAATGCCTAGTTCATGAGAAGCAGGGGGTATGGCCAAATCTAAGTTTATTCTCAAATATATATTGAAGGATGATTCAGTTGCTGACATGCCTATGAGAGGAGCACTACTGGTGGAACGGTTTCGGTCAAAGCTGATTTCTTTTAATCCCAATGCTAAAGACTATGGGGTGATTCAACCGCATAACGTAAATTTGAGCAGGAATAAAATTTCTGATTTAAAAGCTGTTATCTTTCAGATTGATGAATCTTTTCAAGAGTTCAAGGATGTCAAGCAAAGATAAGATATATATTTGAGTATAGCTGAAGAGAATATGCTTAGATAATGCTTTAATGAAGCTGCAGGATTTCTTAGAATTCAAGACTCGAGATAAAGTCTAATACACTGACTGTAAGATTGTACATTTGTCAGTATTTCTGTATTTAGATAGTTTTTGTTACGACCGGCATTTTATGTAATATTATTTGTGAATTTGGTATAATATTAAGTCAAATGAAAATATATTCAATGATTGTACGTTTGTGTGAGTGAAAATTTCTGCATTATAAATTTGCTTTGGGTAGTATATGATTTTTCAAAGCAAGAGTTTATTTAATTTCTTTATTTTTGATTTATAAGGAATATTCTAAGCTTTGGAAAAATCTTTTTTTAAAAGGCATTTTGTTCACAAATTTTGAAAATGATTTTATAAAGTCTCTAAAAATACAAGTTAATTTATGGTATAAATTTTATAATTTTTGAACTTGTATTTTATTTTATAAAAATAAATCATTATAAATTTTAGTTGTCATATTTATCAAATTACATGAATAACCTTGCATGCAAACTCTCTTCTATTTAATCAAAGGGCAAAGAAGACATTCTCAACCCCACTAACTCACATTTTGCTAACCAATTTACCCCTTTACCCTTGTATGCAAATCTACCTAACTATATTGGAGGGTTACTCTTGTAAAATCTCAAACCCACTCACATTATAGTCAAATCAATGCATAAAAACAAGTCCAAGAAGTGATCATCACCTCACTTCACCCCACCACTTCACTCTCTTCTCCCTCCCTCCTCCCTCACCTCTCGGTTTTTCCCCTCCCCTCTCGGCAACCACCAAAACCGAGCCCCATCCCCTTATTTCTTCAACTCTCACTCAAACAATTATCTTATATCCAAGTAATTTTACTCCCTATATGTTATTCTTATATATATTTCAAAAGTTTAGAGTGAAAAACCTATGTTTTGACCTTGCATGGTGATGTTTTTGTTAAACTCAAAGTGAACCTCCTTGATTCTTGTGAATCTAAGGCTTTCACCATGAGATATAGTATCATAGGGTCAAGAATGGCTAGACATAAGAGTGTTACACTTATGAAATGTTGTTCTTACCCTAATCCATTCGGCCATGACTTGATAGGAGCCGAATGGATGGTGTTTTGTTGCCTTGTTACATTTTTGTGTATTTTGTGATGATAACGTGAATTTTATAGTAAAAGCTTGATAAAACCCTTTTGCATGCTAGTTGATCATTTAGTTGTAATCCATGTTAGGCTTGCATGTTGAATTATGATAAAAATTTATTTGGAAATCATGTTGCTTTGGCTTGAAAGATCCGAAAGCATGCATGCATGTAAATCACTTTTGATTTTTTTTGGAAGTTTTGATCATTTAGATTCATGTTATTAGTGAGCCTTAATTTCAGTAGGAATAATGTATTAATATTGATTTATACTTCTTATTGCATGGTAATAATTCGTGGTTATCTATTATTAAAAAAATATATATATCTTGTTGCTTCAAGAGCATAAAGGTTTGTGATTTGTAAAGAGTAGTCTCTTTTGTTTTGCCATAGTTGCACCTTAGGTAAGGATGATCTCACCAAGGTTATTTTGAGAAAAAGGGAGTTAGTTCAGTAGAATACCATGTATAAGTCTTTGTTTAAGTTTTGAGTTGTTGTTAGATAGGGTTGTCAAGTCAAAGCCTTGGAAAAATGAGAGTTATAGTTTCTGTAGAAAAATCAGTTTAGTACCCTGAGGTTTAGAGTGAGTTTTGACCATGTCATTGATGTGCACTTTGAGGCCCAAGCTACCAGAAGTTAGTATGGGGAGTATATAATAGGTTTTAGGAGTTGGTTGGAGGTTTGCATGTCATTTGGTTAGGTGCACAAGTAGAATAACAAAATCTGTCCAGCAGGGGACAGTTTTGTTGTAACTTAGAAATAGGGAGATTTGGCCATGTCATGGATAGGCCCTCATTAGGCCCAATTGGGCCTTAGTTAGAGGGTATGTCAGAGAAGTTTTTCCAACCATAGTTCATAGGATATGAGCTAGAACCATGTGTCACAAGATAATTCAAGTCAGGGCATTTTCTTCCCAGAAAAACAGGGGAACCTTGGAATTTTAGCTTAGGCCCAAGAAGGCCCAAGCCAGGCCTTTGAGCCACATCAAGCTTGTGAGATGCCCTTAGGTCAGGAGAGTCTTGTGTAAAAATTTTGAAGAAAAACTTGTAGTTTAAGAGTGTCTAATGCACTCAAGAAACCTTAGTTACCATTCTGAAATTTGCACCAGTGAGCACTTTCACTTATCACATAGCTTTAGAACACTTAGAAGTGAGTATTAGGTCGACCACCATAGTTGTAAGATAGTATAAGGTCATTAGAGCAAAAGGCACAAGTGAGGGTCAATAGGTTTTGGATAATTTAGGAAAGGCACATTGAGTTAGGAATCCCAAATTTGAAGACTTTGTTTAGTTAGCGACCAAGTGACTTAAGTGGTGAGTCAAGATCATCCAAGTCTAGTGTGGCATTATGGTGTATATGATGTTATTCGGTATTAATATACGATATGTGATTATGTGGCTACGTGTGTACATTTGAAAATATAATGGTGGATATGAATTAAGTGCGTATAGGCCTAAGTGTCATCCATGTTTAATTTCGGGTTGTAAATAGGTTAAGATGGTAAGAATATATTATAATGAGGATTATTATTATTTATGTAGGATCTCGAGACGAGGGAAAACTTGCCATAAAAGTCGAGTGAAGCTCCAGTTGTTGCTCCTACCAGTCAGACCAGACCAGTCTATCTCAAGGCAAGTGATTCAACTTGACCTTCGTATTTACTGTAAACAGTTCATATATATATCGATACAATTATCCTGAGTCATTTTGATATATTTAAATCAAGCGTATCTTTTTTTTATCTTTGAGTTACATAGAGATGCCATGAACCCTCGAGTACGTATTGCAAGTAGTTCAAAAGTCTTTCATGATAGTTAATGCCATGATAAAATAGAGATTTGTTATAATACTTTATTGATCCTTTTGATTATCATGCTATTGATCCCTGAGAAATCTTGATATTGCACCCTGATGCTTTGATTCAACTCTTGAAATAACCTCGATAGAAACTTTATCTTGATACCTAAAAGCCAATCATTTCTTAAATTCATTCATGATTGTTTGATAACCCTATCCTTACCCTAAAGCTTGATACCCTGTTATATCTTGAGCTGATGATCACTTTCTTTATATTTTAACACCTCTATCCTATTGGAACCAGTGATGCTTATCTTCTTGATGTTCTAATACCTATACCTTGTCTACAACCATTGCTTTAAGCCTAGTTTGGCATTACTCTTTCATATTATCCAATAGCCTTGCTCAATTTCCTTGTCAAAGTTCTTGTTTATGGAAACCTCTCAATTACCCTAATATAGTAAAGTCTAGTGGATCATGGCCCTGAGATTTAGTGTCATATTTCCAGTGTTTCAAGTTGATCTATAATCCCTTGATAAAAATGATTACAGTCGAAAGAGATTTTGTCATAAATCGGCATCAGTTTTTAAAATGATTAAAATGTGGATTTTTCAGTCCCAAAGGGGGGTAAATGTTTTCTTTGAATGGTGGATCTGGACTGAGACGCGAGTCCTTTCCACACTTATATTAGGCTTAAAAGTTGCCTAGGGATTCCCAATAATGTTTTAGAACCCAGCGAGGTTCGGGATTACTTCGCGGCTGATCACCGGCTGTAATCCGTAGCGTCATAAAGTGATTTTGATTAAGAATGATTTTAAAATTGTTTTGATGCAAGCATAATGATGCCAACTCACATAAGTTTTATCTCTCGTTATCATTGATTATGTCTTTCCATTGTCATTCCTAAAGGTATATCTCGATTTATGTTTTGCGTTGAACTGTTAGCACTTGTTGAGCTTTTGGCTCACTTCTTGCTTTACCCTGATATTACAGCTAGCAGCTATGGTTAGATTCAAGCAGACTGCCCGTAAGACCTGTGATGCTGATGCTTATGTTCGAGCTCAGGTAGAATAAGTAATAATAGCTGTGAGGATTCGGTATTTGTAATCAGATGTAATAGCTGGTAGTGATGGGCTGTTCCAAACCCTAAACTGTAAGATCTTGGATTGGTTGTGTATCCTTCATTAAAATGATGTAATAGCTATATTTATTTCGCTATTTAAGTTGGGGGTGTGACAGGTTTTGGTATCAGAGCTACGGTTTAGAGTCCCTGGACAGCCCAAATAGGTTATAGGATTTGTGTGTAGGTTATAGATATTATGCGAGAGAGTAGGTTAAGTAAATTATTATTAATACTCCTCTTATTGGTTGTCAGCAAAGGGCGCATTCCTCGTCATCCTCTGGGTCGGACGACACTATTGCTTTCTCCGTGTATGCTGAGTTGAGGCGCGAGTTCGACATGCTTCAGGGCAAGTACGACCGACTGATAGACCGACTGAAGAACGTATATCCGGACAGCCGAAACTACGAAGGGAAGCCCAAGGAGCAGATGATTGCGAGACTTGAGACCTTGGTTCAGTACGTCAACACTAAGCTTGAGGAGATGCCACCACACCGGGACCGTACCAGCCAGTATGTCATTCAGATGGTGGCGGATGAGCTCCAGAGCATTGTGAAGACGCTTCGAGAGGAAAAGACTACCAAGCCCCGTTCAGATGGAGTGGAGCCTTAGTTCTTTCCATTTACCTTTCATGTTGTTGTACTATCAGACTCTATGGAATCCCCAGTTGTTTCCGTCTTTCCTTTAAATAAGCCTGTTATTCCTAGAATCAGACTATGTCCCAATCCTATGTACTGTGACCTTTAAAATTTCAATAATTATGTGCTATTGTTCCATTTGCTCTCAACTGTTATTTTATGTTTTTATCATCATATCTGCTTAATTTGGAAACTTGACCCCATATGTAAATGAGAATGCCATGCGATACCCTCGAATCATTTTATCATTCATATCTGTTATGACACAACTCTTATTTCAGGATCATGCCTCCCAAAAAGAAGAACCCAACAACCACCTTCACCACAGACCCAAACATTCTTCGACTACTGGAAACCTTGCAACAGCAAACCAATGCTATAGCTCAACAACAACTAACTCTTCAACAACGAATTGAAAACCAAGATAACCGTGAGCCACACCAACCACCTGAACCACCAGTACCACCTAGACAAATTGTCACTTTCAAAGCTTTTCAGAATGTGAATCCACCTGTATTTCATGATACCACTGATCCAGTGATAGCAAATGCATGGATCAAGGAGATGGAAAGGGCTTTTGAGTTGGTACAGTTAGGAGACGATCAGAAGACGCCGTATGCCACTTACTTCTTGAAGGGAGAAGTCATCTATTGGTGGGAATCAGTAAAAGCTATGGAAGTCACTCAGCAGGTTTCTTGGGAGAGATTTAAGAAGTTATTTCTGGACAAGTATTACCCTAAGTACATGCAGAATCAGATGGAGCTAAAATTTCTCGAGTTAAAGCAAGGGAACATGACTGTACTGGAATATGAGAAGAAGTTCACTGAGTTGTCAAGGTTTGTGACAAAGTATACTAGCACTGAGGAAGAAAAAGCAAAGAAATTTCAGCAAGGATTGGAGCCTTGGTTCAGAGATAGGGTGGCTATGTTTGAGCTTGAAACTTATGCGGGAGTAGTACAGAAAGCTGCTCTGATTGAGAATAATGGGATGCAGTCAAGGAAAGAGAGGGATAACAAGAAGAGGAAGGTTCCATTTTATGGAGAAAAGTCTGAAGCTGGAAGTTCACAAGATCGGAATGTAAAGAGGATTGGTTTCCAGAAGGGCGGAAATTTTCAAAGGAAGGGAAATTTGGGCAAAAGGCAAGAATCAAAAGGGAACAATCAGGCAAGCCAAGGGCAAGTTGGAGAAAACAGGTTCCAGAGGCCAGAATGCAAGCACTGTGGAAGAAGGCACCCCGGAGTATGCAATAAGCTGAGTATGACCTGTTATAGGTGCAATCAGAAGGGACATTTGGCAAACGAGTGCAAGATGCCGAAGCCAGGAGTTACGTGTTACAAGTGTGGGAAGACTGGACACATGGCTAGGGAGTGTAAGGCAACAGGACCAGTCAGAGCTCTGATGAATGTGGCAAGTACCAGTGCAAGCGTGCCAGCTGAGGTATTGGCATTACCTCCACCACCCGCACCAACCCCGCAAGCAACAGCAAGGACATTTGATCTAAAGATGAAAGATGCTGTTCAGAATTCTGAGGTGATAGCAGGTACACTTTTATTCAATAATGTCAAAGCTAAAGTATTGATTGATTCGGGAGCAACAAGATCTTTCATATCAGAATCTTTTGTTGATAAGCTCCAATGTGATAAAACGGTTATGAGTGAGGTAGTAAATGTGGTAATTGCGAACCAAGAGAAGATTCCTGTGAATCAATTTTGTCCAAAATGTGAGATTGATATTTCGGGATATAAGTTCTCAGCCGACTTGATAATCTTCAAGCTGGGAGAGTTTGATATAATTTTAGGAATGGATTGGTTAGGAGAGAATAGCGCTCAGATAAATTGTAAGACCAAGAGAGTGTATTTAAAGATGAAGAGTGGAGAGAAGGTAGTATTTAAGGGGCAGAGGCAAGAGCAACTATTTCTTACAATTATTCAGGCTAAGAAGTTACTTAGAAAAGGTTGTGAGTCGTTCCTAGCATATGTAGTGGATTCAGAGAGAGGCAGCCCCAGCATGGAAGATATTCCTGTAGTTAATGAGTTCCCCGATGTGTTTCCCGACGAACTACCAGGCTTACCACCAGATCGACAAATTGAGTTCGAGATCAACCTTGCTCCAGGCACGGAACCAGTTTCAAAGGCTCCGTATAGGATGGTACCAGCAGAAATGAAAGAGTTGGCGAGCCAGCTACAAGAATTATTGGATAAGGGAGTGATACGACCAAGTACGTCGCCATGGGGAGCACATGTTCTCTTTGTGAAGAAGAAAGATGGGAGTATGCGTCTATGCATAGATTATCGGGAGTTGAATAAAGTAACGATCAAGAACCGCTACCCGCTACCAAGGATAGATGACCTTTTTGATCAGTTAAAGGGAGCAAAATGCTTTTCGAAGATTGATTTGAGATCGGGATACCATCAATTAAAGATCAAGGAAGAAGATATTCCCAAGACCGCATTTAGGACCAGATATGGGCATTATGAATTCCTAGTAATGCCGTTTGGATTGACCAACGCTCCGGCCGCATTTATGGATCTGATGAATCGAGTATTTAAGAAGTATTTGGATAAATTTGTCGTGGTATTTATTGATGACATTCTTATTTATTCTAAGTCGGAAGAAGAACATAAGCAGCACCTCTGGATAGCATTGGAGATACTCCGACAAGAGAAGTTGTATGCCAAGTTTACCAAATGTGAGTTTTGGTTAAAGGAAGTTCAATTTTTGGGGCATGTTATTGGAAATGAGGGAGTTAAAGTGGATCCAGCGAAGATTGAGGCAGTTATGAGTTGGGAGAGGCCAAAGACTCCTACGGAAGTGCGAAGTTTTCTAGGATTGGCCGGATACTATAGAAGATTCGTCAAGGATTTCTCGAAGATCGCCACGCCAT
This sequence comes from Apium graveolens, assembly GCF_009905375.1. Lineage (NCBI taxonomy): Eukaryota > Viridiplantae > Streptophyta > Magnoliopsida > Apiales > Apiaceae > Apium > Apium graveolens. Next base: position 153,960,314 of record NC_133653.1, read on the forward strand.
TGACCAAGTTAACCAGAAAGAATCAAAAGTTTGAATGGAGTGCAGAATGTGAAAATAGCTTTCAAGAGTTAAAACAGAAGTTGGTAACAGCTCCGGTGTTGGTACTTCCAGATGATCAAGGGAATTTTGTAATATTCAGCGACGCTTCACATAAGGGTTTGGGTTGTGTGTTGATGCAACACAGTAAGGTAATAGCATATGCGTCAAGACAGTTGAAGCCGCACGAGTTAAAGTATCCGACGCATGACTTGGAACTAGCCGCCATAGTGTTCGCACTCAAGATTTGGAGACACTATCTCTATGGAGAGAAGTGTGAAATCTACACGGATCACAAGAGTTTAAAGTACATTTTTACTCAGAAAGAGCTCAATATGAGGCAGAGGAGATGGCCGGAATTGATCAAGGACTATGACTGTTCGATAAATTACCATCCTGGAAAGGCGAACGTAGTGGCCGATGCGCTGAGTCGGAAGGAGAGATTGAATATGATGATAACATCAAAAGAGTTATCTGAAGAAATCAGAAAATTGGAATTGGAACTTTGTGCTTATGGGAAAGTCAAAGAAGTTTGTCGTGCAATGACCTTTCAGCCAACACTAATGGAAAAGATAAAGAAGTGTCAAGAGAAAGTAATGGAAAAAGAGAAAAATCAGTTATCTGGAGAAGAGATTAATACTAAAAGGGATGAGCAAGGAATACTAAGGTTTTCATCCAGAATATGGATTCCTCATGTACCTGAATTAAAGAATAAGATCCTCCGTGAAGCCCACCATTCGAAATTTTCAATCCACCCGGGAAGCACCAAGATGTATCAAGACTTAAAGAAGAACTTTTGGTGGCCAAATATGAAGCGAGACGTGGCAGAATGGGTTGCGAAGTGCTATACTTGTCAGAAAGTAAAGGCAGAACATCAACGACCAAGCGGATTAATTCAGCCCCTGAAGATTCCAGAATGGAAATGGGAAAATATCGCTATGGACTTTATAGTAGGACTACCGCGAACAAAATCCGGACATGACGCAATATGGGTTATAATTGATCGTCTTACGAAGTCGTCACTGGACAAGTTGGTTCATCTGTATGTGCACAAAATCGTATTAAGGCATGGAGTACCCGTATCAATAGTTTCAGACAGAGATCCCCGATTTAACTCGAGATTCTGGAAGCAATTCCAGGAATGTCTTGGCACGAAGTTGAATATGAGCACGGCGTATCACCCGCAGACTGATGGTCAGAGCGAAAGGACGATTCAAACAATCGAAGACATGTTGCGCAGTTGTGCAATCGATTTTGCAGGAAGTTGAGACGACCACCTGCCATTGATTGAATTCTCATATAACAACAGCTATCATTCCAGTATCGGCATGCCACCATATGAAGCTTTGTACGGGCGAAAATGTAGATCACCAACAAGTTGGGATGAAGTAGGAGAAGGAAGAATTCTCGGCTCAGAATTGGTACAACAGTTGCATGACTCAGTCAAGTTAATTCAGAAAAGGTTGCTTGCTGCTCAAGATAGACAGAGGAAGTATGCGGATCCAGCGCGTAAGGATGTTCAATTCCAAATTGGCAAAGCTGTGTTGCTAAAGGTGTCACCTAGGAAAGGGTTGATGAGATATGGCAAGAAAGGAAAGTTAGCACCTAGATACATAGGTCCTTTTGAGATTTTGAGTCAAGTAGGAAAGGTGGCCTACGAGTTGGCCTTACCACCTCAGTATCGGCATGTGCATAATGTGTTCCATGTGTCGTTACTTAAGAAATATAATCCTGACACTAGCCATGTGATAGAATATGAACCCGTAGAAATTCAGGCAGACCTGTCATTTGTGGAGCAACCGGTTAAAATACTCGACTGGCAAGTAAAGAGTCTTAGAAATAAGTCAGTAAAGTTAGTAAAAGTACTTTGGAGGAACCCTAAGGTCGAAGAGTCGACTTGGGAGTTAGAGTCTGATATGCGTTCCCGGTATCCTCATCTGTTCTCTTAGATTCTGGGGACAGAATCCCTTAAGGGGGAGAGGATGTTACGACCGGCATTTTATGTAATATTATTTGTGAATTTGGTATAATATTAAGTCAAATGAAAATATATTCAATGATTGTACGTTTGTGTGAGTGAAAATTTCTGCATTATAAATTTGCTTTGGGTAGTATATGATTTTTCAAAGCAAGAGTTTATTTAATTTCTTTATTTTTGATTTATAAGGAATATTCTAAGCTTTGGAAAAATCTTTTTTTAAAAGGCATTTTGTTCACAAATTTTGAAAATGATTTTATAAAGTCTCTAAAAATACAAGTTAATTTATGGTATAAATTTTATAATTTTTGAACTTGTATTTTATTTTATAAAAATAAATCATTATAAATTTTAGTTGTCATATTTATCAAATTACATGAATAACCTTGCATGCAAACTCTCTTCTATTTAATCAAAGGGCAAAGAAGACATTCTCAACCCCACTAACTCACATTTTGCTAACCAATTTACCCCTTTACCCTTGCATGCAAATCTACCTAACTATATTGGAGGGTTACTCTTGTAAAATCTCAAACCCACTCACATTATAGTCAAATCAATGCATAAAAACAAGTCCAAGAAGTGATCATCACCTCACTTCACCCCACCACTTCACTCTCTTCTCCCTCCCTCCTCCCTCACCTCTCGGTTTTTCCCCTCCCCTCTCGGCAACCACCAAAACCGAGCCCCATCCCCTTCTTTCTTCAACTCTCACTCAAACAATTATCTTATATCCAAGTAATTTTACTCCCTATATGTTATTCTTATATATATTTCAAAAGTTTAGAGTGAAAAACCTATGTTTTGACCTTGCATGGTGATGTTTTTGTTAAACTCAAAGTGAACCTCCTTGATTCTTGTGAATCTAAGGCTTTCACCATGAGATATAGTATCATAGGGTCAAGAATGGCTAGACATAAGAGTGTTACACTTATGAAATGTTGTTCTTACCCTAATCCATTCGGCCATGACTTGATAGGAGCCGAATGGATGGTGTTTTGTTGCCTTGTTACATTTTTGTGTATTTTGTGATGATAACGTGAATTTTATAGTAAAAGCTTGATAAAACCCTTTTGCATGCTAGTTGATCATTTAGTTGTAATCCATGTTAGGCTTGCATGTTGAATTATGATAAAAATTTATTTGGAAATCATGTTGCTTTGGCTTGAAAGATCCGAAAGCATGCATGCATGTAAATCACTTTTGATTTTTTTTGGAAGTTTTGATCATTTAGATTCATGTTGTTAGTGAGCCTTAATTTCAGTAGGAATAATGTATTAATATTGATTTATACTTCTTATTGCATGGTAATAATTCGTGGTTATCTATTATAAAATATATATATATATCTTGTTGCTTTAAGAGCATAAAGGTTTGTGATTTGTAAAGAGTAGTCTCTTTTGTTTTGCCATAGTTGCACCTTAGGTAAGGATGATCTCACCAAGGTTATTTTGAGAAAAAGGGAGTTAGTTCAGTAGAATACCATGTATAAGTCTTTGTTTAAGTTTTGAGTTGTTGTTAGATAGGGTTGTCAAGTCAAAGCCTTGGAAAAATGAGAGTTATAGTTTCTGCAGAAAAATCAGTTTAGTACCCTGAGGTTTAGAGTGAGTTTTGACCATGTCATTGATGTGCACTTTGAGGCCCAAGCTACCAGAAGTTAGTATGGGGAGTATATAATAGGTTTTAGGAGTTGGTTGGAGGTCATGTCATTTGGTTAGGTGCACAAGTAGAATAACAAAATCTGTCCAGCAGGGGACAGTTTTGTTGCAACTTAGAAATAGGGAGATTTGGCCATGTCATGGGTAGGCCCTCATTAGGCCCAATTGGACCTTAGTTAGAGGGTATGTCAGAGAAGTTTTTCCAACCATAGTTCATAGGATATGAGCTAGAACCATGTGTCACAAGATAATTCAAGTCAGGGCATTTTCTTCCCAGAAAAACAGGGGAACCTTGGACTTTTAGCTTAGGCCCAAGAAGGCCCAAGCCAGGCCTTTGAGCCACATCAAGCTTGTGAGATGCCCTTAGGTTAGGAGAGTCTTGTGTAAAAATTTTGAAGAAAAACTTGTAGTTTAAGAGTGTCTAATGCACTCAAGAAACCTTAGTTACCATTCTGAAATTTGCACCAGTGAGCACTTTCACTTATCACATAGCTTTAGAACACTTAGAAGTGAGTATTAGGTCAACCACCATAGTTGTAAGATAGTATAAGGTCATTAGAGCAAAAGGCACAAGTGAGGGTCAATAGGTTTTGGATAATTTAGGAAAGGCACATTGAGTTAGGAAGCCCAAATTTGAAGACTTTGTTTAGTTAGCGACCAAGTGACTTAAGTGGTGAGTCGAGATCATCCAAGCCTAGTGTAGCATTATGGTGTATATGATGTTATTCGGTATTAATATACGATATGTGATTATGTGGCTACGTGTGTACATTTGAAAATATAATGGTGGATATGAATTAAGTGCGTATAGGCCTAAGTGTCATCCATGTTTAATTTCGGGTTGTAAATAGGTTAAGATGGTAAGAATATATTATAATGAGGATTATTATTATTTATGTAGGATCTCGAGATGAGGGAAAACTTGCCATAAAAGTCGAGTGAAGCTCCAGTTGTTGCTCCTACCAGTCAGACCAGACCAGTCTATCTCAAGGCAAGTAATTCAACTTGACCTTCGTATTTACTGTAAACAGTTCATATATATATCGATGCAATTATCCTGAGTCATTTTGATATATTTAAATCAAGCGTATCTTTTGTTTATCTTTGAGTTACATAGAGATGCCATGAACCCTCGAGTACATATTGCAAGTAGTTCAAAAGTCTTTCATGATAGTTAATGCCATGATAAAATAGAGATTTGTTATAATACTTTATTGATCCTTTTGATTATCATGCTATTGATCCCTGAGAAATCTTGATATTGCACCCTGATGCTTTGATTCAACTCTTGAAATAACCTCGATAGAAACTTTATCTTGATACCTAAAAGCCAATCATTTCTTAAATTCATTCATGATTGTTTGATAACCCTATCCTTACTCTAAAGCTTGATACCCTGTTATATCTTGAGCTGATGATCACTTTCTTTATATTTTAATACCTCTATCCTATTGGAACCAATGATGCTTATCTTCTTGATGTTCTAATACCTATACCTTGTCTACAACCATTGCTTTAAGCCTAGTTTGGCATTACTCTTTCATATTATCCAATAGTCTTGCTCAATTTCCTTGTCAAAGTTCTTGTTTATGGAAACCTCTCAATTACCCTAATATAGTAAAGTTTAGTGGATCATGGCCCTGAGATTTAGTGTCATATTTCCAGTGTTTCAAGTTGATCTATAATCCCTTGATAAAAATGATTACAGTCGAAAGAGATTTTGTCATAAATCGGCATCAGTTTTTAAAATGATTAAAATGTGGATTTTTCAGTCCCAAAGGGGGATAAATGTTTTCTTTGAATGGTGGATCTGGACTGAGACGCGAGTCCTTTCCACACTTATATTAGGCTTAAAAGTTGCCTAGGGATTCCCAATAATGTTTTAGAACCCAGCGAGGTTCGGGATTACTTCGCGGCTGATCACCGGCTGTAATCCGTAGCGTCATAAAATGATTTTGATTAAGAATGATTTTAAAATTGTTTTGATGCAAGCATAATGATGCCAACTCACATAAGTTTTATCTCTCGTTATCATTGATTATGTCTTTCCATTGTCATTCCTAAAGGTATATCTCGATTTATGTTTTGCGTTGAACTGTTAGCACTTGTTGAGCTTTTGGCTCACTTCTTGCTTTACCCTGATATTACAGCTAGCAGCTATGGTTAGATTCAAGCAGACTGCCCGTAAGACCTGTGATGCTGATGCTTATGTTCGAGCTCAGGTAGAATAAGTAATAATAGCTGTGAGGATTCGGTATTTGTAATCAGATGTAATAGCTGGTAGTGATGGGCTGTTCCAAACCCTAAACTGTAAGATCTTGGATTGGTTGTGTATCCTTCATTAAAATGATGTAATAGCTATATTTATTTCTCTATTTAAGTTGGGGGTGTGACAGTTTTGACATCATCAAATAAAGAACTTGTACATATTTCCATAATGCACGAGTTGGGGGAGATTGTTAGATATTATTTGATGATATCATAATTTAGCTATCAGAGATTGCTACTGAAAGATATTAAAGTTTATGAGGATAATCAGTATTTGATAGATCATAGTTTAATATCAAAGTTTGTCTATCAGCATCTGTTGAGATTGATTTCCAAGAAGTAATTGATTATATTTATAAGACTTTAATTTGCAGAGATATGTCGGTGTATGACTTTACTTATTGTAGCAATTAATAGTTAGACATGTATTATGATTTCTTATTCAATTGTAACATATCTTCTAGATTGATTGTGTAATTGTGCAGTATACAAGCACAGGTTAGGTTAACATTATATGTGTTCAAGATTGATACATCATACATATAACCTAGCAGCTCTCAAGGATATATGTTCATCCTTTGAGAGAGTATTGTAATCCGTTTTTATTTCATTAATATAAAATATGTTCATTCTGTTGAGTTTTTTTAATTCAATTTAATTGTTTAAATGTATTCACCTCACTCTACATGTAATTTAAGGCCTAACAAATTAGTTGCTAAATAAAAGATATCCAGGGATGTAGAAAACAAGTTCACATGTTTTAAGAATGTTGAATCTTTCAGTGAAGAAGCTTGGAAAAGGGAGAAAAAGGATCTTGAGCAAGATTTTTCCAATGATGACTTCTCCCCAACAAATAATCTTTATTCATTAAAGAAGGAAAAATCAAGAAATAAATATTACTTGTTAAGTGAAAGTATCAACACTTGCAAACTGGACATGTTGAATGAAAGCAGTGAACCAACAAACAAGAACTTTGTGAAAAGAGAGAGAGTAGCAAAACCAAAAAAAGTAACATTGTTATTAGTCCAACAGAAAACTAAAGGACAAATTAAAAACTTGGATAGGGATCAAAGGAAGAATAACAAAAATGGAAAAACAGGGATTAATAAGCACAACCTCTACACTCCTGACAAATGTGCCTCAAGAAAAGCATGTGTCAATTGTGGTAATATTAATCACTCATCTAGTAATTATAGAACTATGTTTATGATTTCCATGTATGGACCTTCTATACCTATGAATGTCATGTCAAGTATGCCAACAGAGCTTAGTCAGAATAGCAGTAACATGTCAATCTTGCCTAATTCTTACTATTATGCATTTAGTATGCCATGGAATAAGAAAGGTATTAACAACATGTTTGCATCCTCATCTAGTAAGATGCACTCCAAATTATTTAAATACGACTCAGGCTCTAACACCGTTGCTCAAAGAACAACACCCAAAGTTAAAGTGGATCTTAATCTTGATAAACCTAGGGCATCAGATGGTTATCAAGGCACATGACAAGACATGACCCAAGAAAAACTTGGGCACCTAAATCAGGTTGAATTGATTTTTATGTGTAGGGAAAAGGGAGAAATGTCTAGTATGTTAATAATGGTTGTTCATGTCACATGGCTGGAGATTCAACCATGCTCACTAAGTTTGATGAGAAAGCTGGCCTAAGTAATACCTTTGGAGATGACAACAAAGGTCACACTGTGGGATATGGCTAGATTTTAGTTGGAAATGTCATCATAAATGTTGTAACACTGGTGGAGGGACTGAAGCACAACTTGCCAAGTGTTAGACAACTATGTGAAAATGGCTTCAAAGTCATTTTTGATAAAGAAGCATGTGTTATCATTAACAAAAATGATAACAAGGACCTTTTATCTGGAAAGAGAAAAAAAATGTGTATGTATCTGATTTTACCTCTACAGATGTTGAATCAATGATTTGCCTGCATAGCAAGACAAAAAAGGATCAAAAATAGCTAGAACACAAGAAGTTATCTCACTTGAATCTATCAATCAAGAGAAATTATGTAGGAGAATTATCAGAATTGGAAGTGTCCAAGAAGGATCTCCATGATACTTATTAGTCTTATAAAAAGAAGAGGATTATATACAAGAAGAAGATAGAGTCATTATTTAACAACCACCTGCATTTTCTGCATGAGGATCTTTCTGGATCAGATCAAGTTCTGCAACTGAAGATATTCCATCATATGATCACTGATGATATTTCAAAATTTACTTGGAGATACTTCTGGCTTTCAGAAATTGAAGCTATTGAAATCATCATCAGTCACATCCAAGAATTATGTGCAAATAAAAGAATAACCCATGAGTTCTCTGCTTTAAGGACTCTACTGTAGAATGGAGCAGCTGAAATGAACAAAAGATTACTCAGGGATGCAGAAAGAGAAATACTTGGAGAATCAAAGATATCCACATATCTCTTGAATGAAGCCATCTACAATAAAGGCTCTACTCATAATATCTCTTTGATCCATCAACTAAAATAAACTACAAATTTCTTCATGACTTTGGTTGCAGATGCTTCATCCTAAATCAAGGGGATATTATTGTCAAACTTGAAGCTAAAGAAGTAGGAAAGATCCTAGTTACATGCTTACTAGGAAGGAGCTACAAGGTCTACAATCTGGAAGTCAAAAGGAATATTATGGAGTCAATCCATGATGCACCTGATAAGAAGAAGGCTCGAGAATCAAAGGATCAGATTTTTAAAGATGGTCTCAAATCAAATGATAAGAAGAATGACTGGAAAGTTAATAGTTATAATATTTTCAGAGAATTCATCATGGCAACTGCTAATCCAAAATCTGTGAAATAGCAGTTGAACAACAAAATGGAATAGCCATGATCAATTCAATAAGACAGGCATTGATCAAAAAGAGCTAGCCATTGATGAGCTATCATTTGATAGAGAAAATAGAGTGACATTAACTGCTGATAAAGCTGAAGTCTCTTACTCAGGGGAAGTTTCAAGAAATCCAGTTATCATTCTCTGTAGCTCGAAAATTTCTCATTATTAACATCAAACTTGTTCTATCAAGGAAAATTGACAATTAGTCATATTCTTAACTCATATTTTGAAGACACACATATCAAAGAAGAAACCAGAGGAATCACTTTAAAGGAATGCTTGCACAACAACTTTCTACTCAAGGAAGAACCCAATAAAGTGAAAGAAGTTCTTTTAGAATTAACTTAGTTTGCATTTAATCAAAAAGTGTCAAATCAATTTGAAACAAAAAAAGTTAAGGAGCTGATGCCTAGATCAGAAGACAGTAAATTGGGTACTCAGACTCAAGAAGGATAAAAATGGCATGATTTCAAGGAATAAGTCCAATCCAGGTGAAGACTATCTGCAGAAAGTAAAGATTAATAGTGACATTTTCACTGGTAACAAAGACATAAGCAATCAAAATCTTTCATGTATGTTCAGCTCGTGTCAATTTTCAAAATCTATCAAACTGGAACATGTAGTGCTTTTCTAACTGAAGATCTTAAGGAAGAAGCTTTTGTACCTTAATCTAAGGATCTTGATGATTCAAGAATAGTATAGTGTGTGGATTAGTTTCTGAAAACACTATATGGATTATTGCAATTATCTAGAGGGTGGTATTACTGTTGCTATCAGTATTTACCTAAGGGATATTTCTTCAGAGGTACAAAAGCCAAATCTCTCCTATTTTAGAAATACATATTTCTCTAGTATAATTGTATATTTCTGTGTGAATAATATAATCCTTGACTCTACTATTGATAGATCTTGAAAAAGGTATATTACATTCAATGAATGATTTAATATAAAATGAGCATAATGAGTGAACTCACTATTTTTCCTGATACTCGAGTAAATAAAGTGAGTGATGAAATCTTTATAAGTCAAGCACTGTTTATGCATGTTCTTCTTTAGATATTTGACTTGACTGATTATATATCTGCAAAATCATTCATGCCAGCCTTTGTCATGTCTGAAATGAATACTAGTGTGAACAATTCAAGAAACTAGAGCTAAGTTGGTTCCCTTTATATTTAAACTTACAGTAGATCATATATTATATTTACCACAAGTTTTGTGCTTACTTCTTAGTTTGTCTCAAGTATATTCTTACTCAAAAACTTTAAAGTAATTATTAAGATATCTCAAAGGATCATCAATTCTAGGAAATTAATAACCTAGAGACTCTGAGTTTGATCTAACTGGCTGTCTAGATTAGAGATGCACAAAAGGCCCATCGGGATGGGCTTTGACCGGGCCTTAAAAAGCCCGGGCTCTGATCGGGCCGGGTTTTGACTTTGACTGGGCCAGCCCGGGCTTTCCGAAAATGTCAGAGCCCGTTTGGGCCCTCGAGGCGGGCCTAACCGGGCTTTTTTCTAATTTAAATCGGATCGAGTTTTATTAGAGATTCCGAAGACTACATATGTTAGCAACTAGATCATCACAAAAATGTATTAGTTTACATGGAATAATTTATGAAAACATTATTTCGTTGAAAATATTTAAGTTCGGCAAAAAATAAATATGTTTATAGAATACTATATTTTATCATTGTTATCCAAATATATATAGTGTATTTACTATAACTTCTTTCATTATTTATGCAATGAAGTATATAAATAATATTATTAATCACAAATATATAAATATATATGTGGTTAAAGTATTATTTATATTTATAGTAAATGTGAATTCATAAATATATAAGAAAATATATTAGAATAGTCAGATTTTAACCGGGCTTTTTCGGGCTTTTAATCGAGCCGGGCCGGGCCGAAGCCCGGGCTTTTAACCGGGTCGGACCGGGTCGGGCTTTGCCTAAAAATATAGGGCCCGTTGAGGCCCTGAGCCCAGGACCGGGCCGGGCTTGACCGGGCTTTGACCGGATCGGGCCGGGCCAGATTTTCGGGCCCAGGCTTTTTGTGCATCTCTAGTCTAGAAACAAACTGTGTAATTTGTAAAAATGATAAAAAAGAATCCACAAGAAGTTGTCACCGTCTAGAAGATAAAATAATCTCTTGATCGTGCAATGAAGCTAAACTATGTGTCAATTCTCTACTGATGAGAATGAAGACACTGTAACTGGAGGTTTTTGTTCACCATTTTTATAGACACAGAGTCAATTTGTTGACTATGGCTTGTAGTTGGAATGAACTCCATACTACTGTGACAACACCAGAGCTTTTATATAACTGAATTTTCAGTTCAAGAGTCAGTTTTACATGTCATGATTTATGATGATTCATCTATTTATCAATGGATAAAATTGTATTGCGTGATAGTTAGTAGCCAAATGTTCAAATGAGGTCCACATATGATATCCAATGTCAGAGATAGGACAATTATGGATCTGATTAAATCTGCTTTAACTTCATCAATGATAGCTTTATCCATTGGAAGTCAAAATGAACACTTGGAGTCTACATATGTTATCCTGTAATTTATGAACAAGTTATATATCAACTGATAATTCTTAGCCATCGACATATAATTGTTCATCAATGGCTATGATTAGACTATACATATGACTTCAAAGATGCAAAGCCCTCACCAAACTCTGTGTTTTGAAAGTAAGTTATAATATTTCTCTTTGTAGGAATAATCATAGATCAAAATTTATTAGTTATTCTAAAATTTATAAATACTGATAAAATTGATCATTGATATATTAATGTTTAGTTGAAACCAGTAGATACTGATATTTAGTCCTATAACTAGGTTTCATGGTGTGATAAATTTTCTGATTAAGATTAAGTGATAGATGAAGAATACTTTCATAGACTGATGCTCATGAGCTGTTACTCAATTCTTCTAACTTAAACTATTTTATCAGAAAAGTTTAACTGTAGCAATAAAGATTTTACTCAGGAATCAGCTCATATTTTAGAAGTGAAATCGAGCTGAACTTGCCTGTGACTGTTTCTTTTTTAAGAATCAATGTCATAAATTTAGAACAAGGTTTAAGAATCTCTATGTTGAACTCTCTTACTACTCATCCAATGGTAGATTGGAAATTTCAACTTAGAAATCAATGCAGCAAGGCACATCCATTACTTGTTAACTATTGAGAGTTCATAATATATCTTATATGATGAAGTTAACAATGAAACTTGTTTGAGATAACTCATTAAAATAGTTAATTCGCTCACAACATGCCTTGATATCCTTGTTCAATAATAATTATCTGAACACATAATTCATTTCTGATAATCAAGGATTTGCTGAAAATTAATTTTGAACATCTTGAATTTACTTTTTTGAGTTCATGGTATGGAATATTATGATTTTACAATATAATGGACTTTGAATCCAATGTGCACTATACTGAAAAAGTATATGATAAACCACTCTAATGAACAATATTGTTCAAAATCCATGCCTTAGCAATTATTTAAATTTTTCATTCAAAATTGATTCATTAAAAAATATTTTATTTGAATGAATAAAATGAATCATGTTGTGCAAATTTAAATCCTATTGATAATATCTTGAAATTGTGCAATAGGATTCATCAACGTATGGGCTGAAAAAGGGTTAACGAAGTGACGAGGAACTGACAGCTGAGTAAGGCAAGAGAAGAAAATTGGAAATAACTTATGAAAGAAGACCCCTCTGAGATTGTCTAATCAGGATCCTAAAATCTTATTCTCAGATAATTTTTTTATCTCACACATCTTACTATATTGTAATGATGAGTTTAGGACTATATAACTAGATAAATATGCATGCATGCTATGTTTTTACTCGATTACTCTTGATTCTTGTGCACTAACATAATCACTTTTTATCTATGTCTCCTGATTATGGACAAAAAAATTTAATCTTTTTGATTAAGTTATTTTCTTCTATAAATCAAGATGACTCTTTATATTCCCCCTCTCTCTCACACACACATCGTTATAAACGACCAACTTCTCATTAATCTTTAATCGGTTTTAAAATCTTAACTCTACATCTTCCTCATCTTCCGTGTGTGTCTTTCCTCAAAAATAATTGATGGTTGTTCAGATCAACTACCCTAAGTTCCTTTTTAGAATTTATGGTATTGTTTATCATATGACAAAGATACCATAAACCACTTGAAGGACCTTCAACAGAGCTTTGTCAAGGGAACTTCATCTTCTTTTTCTCAACTATGAGATCCATCTGGAAAGTAGGAAAAAGATGGAGTCAAAGAAAGAAGATTCATAGATTAGGACTTTATTCTCGATCAGTCTTAAATCTTTTATACTGATAAATCTTAATATCAACATGAATCTTCTCCTTCTTTTTGTATGCTTGTCAAAACTCTCCAGTTTATGCTTAATATTAATTCCTGTTTATCCAAAATATCTGTTTAAATATGGTATTAACTGAAACTAATAAAGTATATTCTCTTAATTAAGGTAATATACCTTGTTTGGTATGTATGATATAATTATGATAAATTGCTAAATTATTAGTATTCAATCTTAATTTATCTAATTAATTCTTAGAATTGATGACTAAATTATTCAAGTATGATTTCTCTAAACTACTTGATAAATCTTCTTTAGTGTCAATTCATGATGTTCTAACAAATTAAAAGATTAAATTTTTGGACATTTAATGCTTATATCTTGAATATTGTCATATTCATATAGCTACCACAATGAGTTTGACAATCAGCACAATTTCACCAGTTCAATCTTCAGAATGAAGATCAAAATGAACGAACACACTTTCACTTATGTTTCCAGAAGTAAATAACTTGACCTTAAAAGAGTAACATTAAGGCATCCCGCAAGTTATTAACCACATTTTGTCTTCAACTCTAAAAATATAAGTGATCATATTACAAATAAACTAGTCAGAAAACAGAACCAGTGAGTTGAGTGATACTTAAGCCTCTCTAACCTAAAGCAACCGGTATTTAATTCATGAATGCATTCACTAGTTGTCTCCCTCAAAGACATCAATGATCTAATTGAACATCTGAACCTTCCTTATGAAATTATTTCACAAACCAATGGAGTTGTATGTGAAGTACTGCTTGTAAAAATGAGAGCACATCACTTGAAACCACTTCTATTTTTCAAAAAAAAGTTGATAAAACTCAATTCTGCCTAAATTCTTCTCTACATCTCATAATTTCTTTGTAATCAAGAAGCTCGACTTGCTTGTTTTAAAATTAGCAATAATCTTCTTCATTGTTAACCAAGCATTCAGGAAACACAACCTTCATTTAGATTTGGCTAGAGGCTACATGCCGAGGTAGACCTTGATGATGCCAATTCACAACCAAGGGTTTTATCATTCTTTAATGAAAACCTTGGGAATTTAGTACATTTTAGGTACAAGTAGACCTTCAATGGCTATATGGTTTGAGAATGATACTTTTTAGGGGAAATCATTCAAATCCACTCCAAATCAAATGGAGGTTCAACTTGACTGAACAACAACCCTCACAACTGTTGTCTAAGATATACTTCACTAAAGTGTTGAGACAATAAGTAAAATTACCTTGACTTATCAAGATAGGAAACCCACAACTATGGTGGTCCCTTCCAAAGGAAACCGGGCTTTGAGAATGTTATTTAAGTGGAAGATACATTCAAATCCCCTATAATATTCTGGAGCTTCATGAAAGTGAAGAACACATCCATATAACCACAAGAATGCTCTAATTCTAAATTATTCATTCTGTGAGTTCAAATGTTCATTTTAAAATAGGATGCATCTCATTTATTTAGACAATGCCTTTCTTAAATTCAAATTGATGTGATATTTATCTCTGCAGAGTCACAACCCAAAATCTTGAAAATCAATCTTGAAAACAGAATCATATTAAACCCAAACAACTCACTTATTCTTCTCATGAATGATGGTTAAATACCAATGCCATAAAGCAATTTTACAATTCTTGATGTAGTCTTAGTCTCATTCCAGCCACAAGCAGATAAAATAGTGCTCTTAAATCTTCAATCAACTGTCACAGACTTTAACTATAGTGACATCTTCAACTACTATTTTATTCTCCTCATTAGTGGCTACATATCATCCATCGATAAGTGTTAGTCTATCAATGACTAGTTTAACAGCACAACCATTAATAGTTCAAATTGTTTCATCAACTGCTACCTCATAGCAGTTGGTAAAGGTACATGTTGCATCATTTTTGCATTTGATCAAACAAATCAGTTGGTAAAGGTACATGTTGCATCACTTTTGTATTTGATCAAACAATTACTCCAACACTCCTAGGTCTGAGGGAAGGGTGTGAACACTTTGAGAGTGAGGAACTACTTTGATAGTAATCAACAAAAGAGAAGCGTTAATGAGAGGCTAGTTAATTCTTTTGGTCTTCCGAGTGAGACAGAGAGTTCAAACTTAGAAGGTGATGGTAAGGGTGTGACGTGTGTGAGCCAGGAGAGCCCTGGATGCAAAAAACTAGACAACATGAGAGAATACATGTATAACAAGATGCAACATGAATATTCTCTATGATGACATCAAAAAGGATGCTGCAAAGTTCATCCCAACATGTCACACTCTATCTGCACACTATCTATATTCTATTGAAGAATTACATCTTCTCAAATCCTTAATTGAACACTATACTCTTGATGCTAACAAAAAGGGGGAGAAGTCTTGAAGTCTTGATAGCTCTAGTTGAGAAGTCTTGAACCCATGATGCTAACAAAAAGGGGGAGAACTCTTGAAGGCTTGGTAGCTCTAGCTGAGGGGGAGAAAAAGATAAGTCTGCAGATATATCCAGTTGCGGGGGGGCAAGAAGTCTGTAGGAGTATGGCTTGGTAGCTCTTGCTGAAGGGGAGTAAAAGAGAAGTTTGAAGATCTATCCAGTTGAGGAGGAGCAAGAAGTCTGTAACACTATCAGGTTGAGATCTATCTGGTTAGGGCAGAACAAGAGGCATCAAGAAAGAAATCACTAGAAGTATAATAGTGCATCAACAAAGAGGGAGCAAGAACTCAAGAATCTTTCCAACACTTGGAGGCTGAAGACTTGTATACATGTTGAGTTTATAACAATTATGTCTCTAATCACTCATTGAATCTATCTACAGGGTTAGAGTTATAATTAAAAGATGAGAAGCAGTCAAAAAGGCCAAAGGGAAGAGAACAAAAATAGCTGCAAGGAAGAAAATAAATTTAGTTTTTAATATTACAACAACTACTGAATCTAATAAGGATCCAATTCTGTCCAATAAAGAGTCTTTCAATCCTAATAAAGGTTTGCTATAATTTTCTTTTTTAAAAGGGATTTGAAGCCCATCAAAAATAAAAAAGTTTCAGACAAATCAGACTTCAAGAATTCAAATCTTCTAATTTAGAGAAGAAGGCTGAGGACAAGGACTCAATCATGCATTTAGCCAACATAGATGAGCATTCTCCTAAACATACTTCATCCAAACAAGATCAACAAAGTGAGAAATTTGCATTCCATCACAAAAATGTCTGAAAATCCAGTGTTTGACAACAAGAAAAGGAATTAGCAACTTGTAACTTCTGCTTTAATTCATGAAATGAGGATATATACCCTTGACATGAAGACATGCTCAGACTCAACAAGAGTTGAAAAATATCAGAAGTCTAATACTTTAGAGAATCGATGAAGATTTAACATTTCTCACGAGGAGACTAAACTGTCTAGGTAATGGACGAAGGGATCTTTCCTAAAAGGACAGATTGGAATATCAAGTAGCAAAGAAATCATTATCACGTATGCTCAGACATAAGGAGCTACTTTCAGAGTAATATTTTTTCCTTAAAACTATTTCCTTGTATACTACATTTATCAGTATCTTAACATAACAAAACTATGTATGTTCAATGTCCTTATGTTAGAATGTATTTTATTATCATTAAGAATTTAATTTATGGTTGTTATTCTATCAGTCATAAATTAGGGGAGATTGTTAGGAATCAAGCCTAAATCCTGATGATAAATTAATCACATTGCATAATTATATAAATGCAACTTGTAATCTTTTTATGACTAACCATCCTAAGGGATAGTCATTGAAGGAGTAGCCCATAAACTGTTAGGGTTGTGGTAATATTTTTTATGAAAATCCTGTAAATAGATAGCAATGCAGTTATTCATTTAGATGTCATATTAACTCAATGGATAATCTAGAATAGGGTGATTAAGTGTAAATATTTGATTCCATGTAATTGAGATTAAGTGAAGTGGGTCATCAATTTCTAAATGAAGAGAAATTATCAACTGTTATCTATATCGACCCATCAACTGCTAAGCATGCGACTATCAATGGCTAAGGAAAGCCATAGCAAAAGACTTCCAATGGTTAAGGAATTTTGTAGCTAGTGGCTATCAATGGCTAAGAAGATACATAGCTACTAATCGTGACGTGACAGTGGTCAAAACCTAGGACCGCCGCATCACATGGGCTAATTGGAATCTCAGGAGAGATAATGAGAAGCCAAGACAAACTTTGCATGTGATCTTGGATGCTGAAAAAGAAGAAACATTCCATTTTTATGTAAGACAGATAAGAGGGATATTAAAAATAATATATCAGGATACAATCCAGCCTCATTTGTCAAGCGCCATGAGAAAGATAATGAAGAAGCAACCTTACTTGACCTCGAAGACTGTGCCATGCATTATTTAACAAGCATTGTAACTTGGTGATATATAAATCAAGTAGTAGCAGATGTTTCATTCAAGAAATAAGTTTTACATTTTCAGAGAGCTTGAGAGAGATATATCTTCCTCTGAGTGAAACACTGTAAAACGCAATTGTGAGATTATATTTTGTAATTGTAACTCATTATTTCTTCAAATAAACCTCAGGTGGAAAGTCAAAAAATAAACCACTTAAAAATTTAAAACATATGTGTTCATGTTTCATCTCCCAAATATAGATTAACTTGAAAATTTTAATTTGTATTCAACACCCCACCCTTCTACAAATTAACTTAAGTTGATTGTTAGTGAATAATAGTGTCTCTTCATACATCTTGTTAATTATGATTTTGTTCGGCGTATAACATGTTGTACAAATTGTTTTAGCCCAAAGGTAAATAGGAAAATTGGCTCCATTCAAAAGAGTCCTTACAACTTCAACCAATGTACGATTCTTTCTTTCAACCACTGCATCCTGCTGTGGAGTCCTTGGAGTTGAATATTGTCTTGAGATGCCCTTCTCGGTACAGAAATCATTAATTTTAGCAACCCTGAATTATGTCCTGTTATATGATCTTATACTACACACATCATGCTTCTTACTCAATATTCTTGATATGATCAATAAACATGTCAGTTGCTTCATCTTTTGAATGTAAGAACAACACCTACGTGTATATGGGATAGTCATCAAAATCAGTAAGCCAAATCTTTTTCTTTACATAGAAATGACATTAAATGGGCCAAACAGATCCATATATAGAAGTTGTAGTAATTCAATGATGTTGTCACCGTCTTCTTCTTTTTTAATACTCTCTTTGAATTTCCCTCCTCGCATATTTCACATAGTGCAAACCTCTCAATAATTCCCTCTTAACCAAATATATCACGGTCTTCAAGTTTAAGTGGGAGAGCTTTTTGTGCCATAACCAACTCTCATTTGTAAAAGTTTTTGTATAGAATTTCTTCAGCAGATTTATAGTCGGCTGCGAACAAAGCACCATTTCTCATTCCATTAAGAGTAAGATTCTCATTCTTCTAATTTGAGATCAAGCACTTTTCCTTATTGAATAATATTTCACAACCTTTGTCACATAATTAACTGAAACCTAGACTATTGTGCATAAGAACTTCAATCCGGAAGATTTCTTCAATGATGACACTACCAATTTTAAAACATACATATCCCTTTGAATAAGTCTTATTGTCATCTCCAAAGGTAATCACCGAGTCAGCTTTCTCAACCACCTTTGATATAAGGGCTCTATCTTTAGTCTATATCTTGAAAATCCACTGTCCAGAATCCACATGACCTTCTTTTGCTTAACACAGTGTATACAAAAGAGATTAAGTTTTCTTAGATACCCAAACTAAGTTGGGTCCAGGGGATTTAGAAATATTTGAACATTCACATATTTCTTCATAGAATTAACATACTTAACATTCTTTGCATTTTCAAGGACTATTTCCTAATCACTTCAGAGCACTAATAGATTTGTTTCTGGGCTTGGTGATATGTGCCATCTTCCTAACTTTAGGAGGACTTATAGTCTTTGATCTATCACGGTTCTTATGAGCATGCTTATCATATGTATTAGATGTATGAATATGTAGAATTAAGATAAGTGTTCATAAAAGAAACTGCACATGGCATGCAAACAGAATTTATACACATAGAAGACTTAGGTATGTTATAAATATGAGCAATTTTAACATTGTCTACAATTATTCCATAACTTCCTAGGGTCATCAGCTCTTATCCTGCCATTTCTGTTTCTACTTCTTTTAGTGTTGGAAGTAAAACCTAGTCCAGTATTAGATTGTTCACTTTCATTAGTTATTGATTTACTAGGTTTCTTTGCCTTTTTTTAACTTCTCAAGATCCCCAACAAGCATTTCCATGATGTATAAGAAAATTATCTTCATCAAAAAGATTCAACAATAGCTTTCTTAAATAAAGGTTTCTTCGTATTTTTAGGAACATGGGGCGGCCTTAATGATTAACAACTTTTTCTTTAGGTTCATTTTCCACAATATATTTCTTACCATATTTTCTAGTCTCATCATAGTCTAATCATATTCCCAGTTTACCACTAAAAACTTGATTAGCTATGAGTTCCTTTAGAAGATTAGCAAAATAAGTATAAGCAAGCAGCTTAGTAATTAAATATGTTATTCTACTTTGAAGTTCAATCTTAGTCTTGACGTGCTTTTTAACATTAAGTTCAAGATAGTGATTATCATGTTTGAGGTTTTCTAAAGAGATATTTGTAAGAACTAACTTATCATTTTCAGCTTAAAATTTCTTTAGTTCTTCTTTTAAGTCATCTACAGTTCCCTCAGAACTTCTTAACATATAGTATGACAATTCTAATAACCAAGTCTTAAAGCATCGTATTTATGAGGACATAATTTATCGTTACAATCTACCTTAACATTGTCAAAGGAAATGTTTTGAGAAACGACTGCAATAGATTTTCTAAAAACAACACAGTGTTCATTCTCACATAGATTATCAGCAGGTGGATCATATATATTTAAAAGAATTACATATGAAGAAGATTATGCCATTAATGCAAAATTTCCAAATTACTCTTCTACTTTATCTATATCATCCCAGCTTTTGCCTTTTACTATGTAAGATTTCACTAGATACTTTTTTGAACTTCCGGAATCCTTGTTATGATAGATTTTCCTTTATCCATAGCTTGTTGGGTCTTTCTGCACTCATTGGAAAAATGTCCAACCTCATCACAGTTATAGCATCTGAAGTTAGTTCCATCAACCATCCATGTCTTATAGTTGTACCCTGATGATGAACTAGATTTCCTTCCTCTGTTGTAATTTTCTGAACTTCTTTGACCAAAATTTTTTCTAAATTTGATGTTACCAAAATTTCGTGCAAGATTGACCATGGTAGGATCCTTCAAGTTCTGCACTTTATTGAGTGGCATTTATGACACTTTATTATGCTCTAATAAGCTTTGAATTGATGCATTTATACTCAAGTTGTTAAGTGTTTTAACATGTTTTTGAGTGTTTTTGGAATTCAGGCATTATATAGGTAATCAAGTGAATTAGCATTGTTTTGGTGCTAATTTGGTGTCAAGATGGTGTTGGAATAAAAGCTCGTTGGAAGCCGGCTCGAAGCTGCAAGAAAAATGAAAGAAATAAATTCTGGCAGAAGCCCAGCGCGCCCGCGCTGATCAAGCGCGTGGCCGCGCCCAAAGTACAGAAAACCAGCGCGCCCGCGCTGATCAAGCACGCGGTCGCGCCGTGTCGGGATGACAGATTCCTGTTTCTACTCGGTTTCTGAGAGAAAGAATTCTATACTACATGGGGCTGCTATATAAACATCTTTAGGTCATTTTTAATAATATATCAAGCTATATCAAGCCAGAGACATATCAAGGATAGTCGTAAAAAGACCGTATTAGCACGATTCAACGAAGACGAAGAAGATCTTGTTTTTACTTATAAACCTTTATTTTAAGTTATATTTGGATGCTAGTTTTCTTACTTGTGAACCTTAATCTTGTTTTGTACTTGGTTTTATTTATTCGTTATAAAGACTACGTTTGTTATACCATGCTTTCATCAGAACCCACGTTGATGATGAGTCTGATTATGGGCTAATCGTTATCGTGGGGTTCTAGCGGATTTATTTATGGATTTTTTTAGTTAAATTATTTTGATGCCTTAGTATATGGTAATTGTATGATATCCTAGTATTGGTTGTGCGTATTCGTCTTATGAGTGTCGCGAACTTATAAGATAGTGTGTTAATTCTTAATGAAGCGACAGTGAATTTAAGGATTTAGAACTTGCCATGCTAGAATAGGTTCATGTATTTGTTATGCATGATTCGTAGGTAATTTTAACCATCTTACTTGCCCTGTGTAATCAAGATAGATAACTTGTGCTTAAACCGTTATGTTGTCAAATTCTATAGACATATAGGTTCTCAATATAATTGGTATCTATTCAGCTTCTATCTTTTTTGTGGATGTCTTTTAGTATGGTACTCAGTGCAACGAAAGTTGGCGTTTATCAGTTTCATGTTGTCTGATTAGTGTCATCACCATTGCATACTAAGGTTAAGAACAATAAGGCTATTGAATGAAGTATTTAATGAAGTTAGAATCTCATGTTTGTCATATATATTAATTCAGTCAATTTTATTCTCGTAGTTATAATTGTTAGTTTAATTCTTAGTTATAAACAATCTCAATTTGTTATCTTCTTAGTTATAATAACCATACACTGTTACTTAAGTGCGTGAATTAATTAGTTAACCAATACAGTCTTTGTGGGAACGAACTAGAAAATATTCTATATTACTTGCGAATGCGTATACTTGCGTGAATTATTAGCGCGTGTTTAGAGACTAACAAGTTTTTGGTACCGCTGTCGGGGACTGCAGTGTTAATTTATAGTTTATGTGCTTTCCATCAGTGGTCGTTAAAGTTCATTGACTCGGACTTTGTTATTTATTTCCTTGCATTGTTTCAGGTACTCTAGCGAGGGTGTATGCATACGTGTTCGCGTACTCGTAAGAGAACACTGGATAAAGCCGAGGAAGAAGTTGTGGTAGTTCGTAAGGAAGTTTTTGAGGAAGAAAAGAAGGTAGAAGAAGAAAGAAAATTGAAGAACCAGCTTTAGTAGAGAAGGGTGATCAAGCAGAAAATCCTAAGGCTTTGATGGACTATTCTCAGCCTAAGATTAATGACATTCAGTCAAGCATCATCAGGCCAGCCAACAGGGCTAATACTTTTGAGATTAAGTCAAGCACGATTCAGATGATACAGAACTCAGTTCAGTTTGGGGGTTCTCCTACTGAAGACCCCAACATGCACATCAGGGATTTCATCGAGATCTGCGACACCTTCAAGTTTAATGATGTGACTGAAGATGCTATCAAGCTACGCCTCTTCCCATTCTCTCTGAGGGACAAAGTTAAGTGCTGGTTACACTCTCTACCATCAGGGTCTATCACCACTTGGGAGGACCTTGCGCAAAAGTTTCTCACTAAATTCTTCCCCATGGCTAAGACTGCTGCAATCAGGAATGCTCTTACCCAGTTTGCTCAGCAAATTGGGGAATCTCTGTGTGAGGCTTGAGATCGATATAAGGAGATGCTAAGGAAATGCCCACACCATGGCATGCCTGATTGGATGATTATTAATTATTTCTACAATGGATTGGGTGCTACTTCTAGACCCATGTTTGATGCAGTATCAGGAGGAGCCTTATGGGCTAAGAGCTATGATGAAGCTTATGAACTTATTGAACTGATGGCTGCTAATGAGTACCAGAATCCTTCCCAGAGGCTGACTCAGAGAAAAGTCACAGGCATACTGGAGTGGACGCAGCAACTGCTATCGCTGCCCAACTTAAGGCTTTGATGATAAAGGTGGACACTTTGGCTAATTATGGAGTTAATCAAATCACTAGTGTCTGTGAGTTTTGTGTTGGTGCCCATTAGACTGATCAGTGCGCAATTTCTAGTGAATCAACGCAATTCGTGAGCAACTTTTAGTGATTGCAGCAACCAGTGTCAGCCACCTATCATCCCAACAACCGCAATCATCCTAATTTTAGCTGGAGCAACACTCAGAATGCGGTTCAACAGCCTTATCAGCAATATCCAGCTAAGCAGTACAACCCTCCTGGTTTTCAGCAACCACTGTATGCACCTAGACAACAACTCCAGCTGCAACAAGCCAATGAAAAACCTGAATTAGAGGAGTTGAAGCTTATGTGCAGAAGTCAAGTTATTTCTATCAAGACCTTGGAAAATCAAATTGGGCAAATTGTCAATGCCTTGCTAAATCGTCAACCTGGTACACTACCTAGTGACACTGAAGTGCCAGGAAAGAGGGAAGCTAAGGAGCAGGTAAAAGCAATCACTTTAAGGTCTGGAAAGGTTGCTAATCCCGAACAAACTCAAGAGTTAACTGAAGAAGCTGGGGCAGAGAAAGAAGTAGAGCAGCAGGATAAAGAAGTGGAACCAAGGAAGACTACTATTGAGCACACTCCGCTTGAGGGTAATACAGGGGAGAAACAGATCTATCTTCCACCACCTTTTCTTAAGCGGCTACAGAAGAAAAAATTGGACAAGCAATTTGAGAAGTTTCTGGAGGTGTTCAAGAAACTTCATATCAACATACCTTTCGCTGAGGCTCTTGAGCAGATGCCTAGTTATGCAAAGTTTATGAAATGTATTCTCTCTTGGAATATGAAGCTAGATGATTTAGAGACTATTGCTCTCACGGAGGAATTACCTCCTAAGCTTAATGATCCAGGAAGCTTCACTATTCCATGTACTATTGGAAAAGTGTATTTTGACAGATGCTTATGTGACTTGGGAGCTAGCATCAATATGATGCCCTTGTCAATCGTCAAGCAGTTGGACTATCCTGATCCAAAACTGACTTATATGACCTTGTAGTTGGCCGACCGTTCTATTATATATCCGCGAGGTATTATGGAGGATGTCTTGGTCAAGGTTAATAAACTCATCTTCCCTGCTGATTTCATAATTCTGGATTTCGAGGAGGATAAGAAGATTCCCATAATCTTGGGAAGACCCTTCTTGGCAACTAGCCGAACCTTGATAGATGTGCAGAAGGGTGAGCTTATGATGCGAATACTGGATCTGGATGTAACTTTTAATATGTTCAATGCTATGAAATTTCCTACGGAAAATGAGGAGTGCTTAAAGGTGGAGCTGGTCGATTCTGAAGTTACTTCATAACTTGATCAATTGCTAAGGTCTGATGCCTTAGAGAAAGCCTTATTGGGAAATTCAGATAGTGAAGATGACGAAGGTGAAGAACAATTGCACTATTTGAATGCTTCTCCCTGGAAAAGGAATATTGATATGCCTTTTGAATCTCTTGGAATGGAGGAATTGAACAAAGCTCCTAAACGCCTCAAGCCATCTATTAAGGAAGCTCCCACTCTTGAGCTTAAGCCTTTACCTGAGCATTTGAGGTATGCGTTTTTAGGTGATGCATCTACTTTTCCTGTTATTATTGCATCTGACCTTTCAGGTAGTGATGAGGAAAAGCTTCTGAGGATTCTGAGAGAGTTCAAATCGGCAATTGGCTAGACTATAGCAGATATAAAGGGAATCAGCCCTTCTTATTGCATGCATAAAATTCTGTTAGAGGAAGGTAGCAAGCCTACGGTCGAGCAGCAAAGAAGACTTAATCCAATCATGAAGGAAGTAGTGAAGAAGGAAATTCTTAAGTGGCTAGATGCAAGAATCATATATCCTATAACTGACAGTTCATGGATAAGCCCGGTTCAATGTGTGCCAAAGAAAATGTGGTATTACTGTGGTAGAAAATGAGAAGAATGTACTTATTCCTACACGAACAGTCACGGGGTGGAGAGTTTGTATGGACTACAGGAAGATGAACAAAGTTACTAAGAAGGACAATTTCCCTCTTCCTTTCATTGATCAGATGCTTGACAGATTGGCTGGGCATGATTACTATTGTCTTTTGGATGTCTATTCAGGTTACAATCAGATTTGTATCGCTCTAGAAGATCAGGAGAAAACAACCTTCACTTGTCCATTTGGTACTTTCACTTTCAAACGTGTTTCTTTTGGTCTGTGTGGTGCACCAGCCACATTTCAGAGATGTATAATGGCCATCTTTACTGATATGATTGGCCAGAATGTGGAGGTATTCATGGACAACTTCTCAGTCTTTGGCGATTCTTTTGATGAATGCTTGCAAAATCTTGTACATATTCTCAAAAGGTGTGTTGAGACCAATCTGGTTCTCAATTGGGAGAAATGTCACTTTATGGTGCGTCAGGGTATTATTCTCGGGCACAAGGTTTCTAATAAGGGTCTAGAGGTGGACAAGGCCAAGGTGGGAGTCATTGAGAATCTTCCTCCACCCATTTATGTTAAGGGAATTCGTAGTTTTCTTGGACATGCGGGTTTCTACAGGCGTTTCATCAAAGACTTCTCGAAAATTTCAATGCCATTGTGCAGTTTTCTAGAGAAAGATGTTCCTTTCAAATTTGATGACGAGTGCCTTGCAGCTTTTGAGACATTGAAGAAGAGTTTAATCACGGCACCGGTCATAACTGTACCTAAGTGCAATGAACCTTTTGAGATGATGTGCGATGCAAGCGACTATACAGTTGGAGCAGTTCTTGGACAGAGGAAGAACAACATATTCCATGTGGTCTACTATGCTAGTAAGACCTTAAATGGTGCTCAACTGAATTATACTACTACGGAAAAGAACTTTTGGCTATTGTCTATGGTTTTTAGAAAATTTGATCTTATTTACTTGGGACTAAGGTGACAGTTTTCACTGATCACACTGCAATTTGATATCTCGTCTCAAAGAAGGACTCAAATCCTAGATTGATTAGATGGGTTCTTTTGCTTCAAGAATTTGAACTAGAGATCAAGGACAGAAAAGGAGCTAAAAATCAAGTCGTTGATCATCTCTCGCGTTTAGAGATTCCTAATGCTACTTCAATGGATAAGACATTGATAAATGAATCTTGTCCTGACGAGCAGCTGTTTGGAGTGCATGAAGAAGAACCGTGGTTTGCAGACATTGTGAACTACCTTGTGAGTAATATCATGCCTCCCGACTTATCTTATGCTCAAAGGAAGAAGTTTCTACATGAAGTAAAGTGGTATATGTGGGATGAGCCATTTCTTTTTCGATAAGGAGCTGACTAAATCATCAAGAGATGTATTCCTTACAGCAAAACGGGGGGGGGATCTTGCGAGATTGCCACTCAACGGCTTATGGAGGACATTATGGTGCAGAAAAGACAGCAGCTCGTGTTCTTCAAGTAGGTTTCTTTTGGCCGACATTATTTAAAAATGCTCACCAGTTCATTTTGAAATGTGATCGATATCAACGTGTGGGTAATATGTCTAAGAGGGATGAGATGCCTCTTAATATGCTTCTTGAGGTTGAGGTCTTCCATGTTTGGGGAATTGACTTCTTTGGGCCATTTGTCTCATTTTGTAACAATCAGTATATCTTGTTGGTGGTTGATTACGTGTCGAAATGGGTTGAAGTTAAGGCGTTGCCAACGAACGATGCGAAAGTGGTGCTTAATTTTTGTGGCGCCCCCAAAATCTGGGGTCAGGAATCTC
Source organism: Apium graveolens (assembly GCF_009905375.1). NCBI lineage: Eukaryota > Viridiplantae > Streptophyta > Magnoliopsida > Apiales > Apiaceae > Apium > Apium graveolens. Next base: position 153,987,046 of record NC_133653.1, read on the forward strand.
GGAGGCCACGCCATCTAAACTACTATAACCACATAACTCACACTAGAATATATAAATACTCACGCTTCATGACCCCACACTTATCACACACACACACACTTACAGGTTATTGTCTTGAAAACGAACCATTCATAACTAGAGTAATTCAACCATCAAGTGATAATTATTACAACCCAAAAGTGATTAAGTCTTACCGGGGAGTAACCTTTAAGTAAGGCTAGTCCGTCGGATAAATATACGTTTTCTTGTTTATTACCTTACATAAGTCATACTTATAAATAAGCCGAACTAAAAACAACTGAAAACTAATCTAGCTTTTTCGGACTACCTGTGGTACGACACCAAACAATCTACGGAACAGCTGGCCATTTCCTACCCATTTCCTGGCTGTGGTTCTCATGGCAGGCATCTTGATTCACTGTTGTGTTGTGTCAATTTAAGAAAACAAGTGTGAGCTATAATGCCCAGCATAATAATGTACAGTATGAAAATGACTGTATGATAACTTACGTAAAACATCATATATGATAGTTATGTTTTATTCGAAATTAGTTTTCCTTGGTGATACACACCTTCTTATGAAAACAATTCTTTAATGGATTTTATTATCCTGCGAATACCTTAAAAGTAAACCCAGCACCTAGGCTTGGGTTACGGTATTGCATCATAATTCCAATTGGAAGAATTAGGACATTCGTTGGAGCCACCGCATACGATGATCAGTCGTACTGCGATAAAAGTAACCTTTTCTACTAGTAGAAGGACGACACCTTCGTATCCCGGTTATCACCCTTGCCGCATACGGGCTATGTGTCCTCATTTCGGGTATACACACACTTCACAGGTCTGTAGGTACATATTGTACGGTCTCCTACGGTACCAGTAGTCTATCCAATACACGAAGTACTTGGATCTTACCCCTTCCTTGTCCTTTAGGAGATCCTATCATATCTCGAGAACTCGAACCACATCGAAGTTCCCCCAAGCGTTTTGCTTGTTGATAGGCATAGCTTTACTATATATATATATATGTACTTCCGAAAGTTTTCGGAGGAAGTACTAAGGATGTGAGTTGACGGTTGTCAACAGATAATTAAATAAGGGGAAAAGTTTCTCCTTGAAACTATATTCAAAATATTAAATAAGTCGGGATAATATTCTCCGACGATCTGAAATTATTCGAATGATTTTCGAAATCAGAAAGTAATTTAAATCTGGTTCTATGATTTTTAAATCATAAATAAACCCTTTAACAAATAATAATTAATTAAATGATAATTGTTGTGCATATGTTGTGTACTTGATGATTTCACAAACAAAACACCTAAGTAGATTTTACTTAGTGAAATAATGTAGCACTCGACGAATAAGAATTTTAGTCCCTACGAATAAATCTTTATAGTCCCGATGGATAATAATTTATTATCCATCGAGTGAGTAGCTTATGTAATAATGAGACTGTAGCACATTTCTGCATACACCTTTGTATAGATTCTGTAGTAGCATATAAGTCATGTTGACTTTAACTAGATATGCAGAATAGGTTGATTAATTGTACATAGATGATGTCTTGTAATTCTGCATAAGTGAAATGAAGTCAAGTGCCTGATTGCTACCCGACGGATAATCTACAAAGCACCCGACGGATGATCAACAATCCAACGGATGATCATTAACTCGACGGATGATCATGAACCTAACGGATAAAGAATTCAAACATCAGTTGACAGTGACAACTGGTCACATCCATCGAGATGTATGCAAACGGAATAAGGAAGCCTATTAACTGGGTAATAGAGAACAAAGTAGCAAAGCATAAAAACTGATAGTTTTTATAATGATTCTATCTTTTGACTTTGTAATCTTGGTAATATATAAACCAAGAAATAGCAAATAGAAACTAAGATGTGAGATACAAAAAGTGAGAAACATTTGTAAGCAGAATTATTAGCATTTCTCTGTATTCTCAGTAGTTCAAATTTGTAAGCAGCTGTGAGCATTCTTGCACACAGGATTCTCTCGATATAGTATATATCTCTGGTGGAAGTGTTTAAATCCACCAGAAAGTTTTTAAAGACTCTTTTTTTAATTACTTATGTTTTGATTCACTTAAGTTTTTATTCCGCATTGTGCTAATCAAAACACTTATATTTGTATTCGAGTTTGAACATTTTATTTTAAGAAAAAGGTTCAAGAATTCCATTCAACCCCCCTTCTGTAATTCTTGCTATATTGTTAAGGGACTAACATTTGGTATCAGAGCAAGCTTTTAACTTATAAAGAGTTTAAAGATCAAAACAATTCAGCAAGATGAACAAGAAGGATGTTGGAGTCAAGATTCCTTTTCTGGATAAAGATAATTACCATCATTGGAAGGTAAATATGCATCTTCATATGCTTTCTCAAGATGAGGCCTATGTGGACTGCATAGAAAGAGGCCCTCATGCTCCAATGAGAGATGCGACAGGAAATGAGCCATCAGTCCCCAAGCCAGGGCATGAATGGTCTGATCCTGACATTGAACAAGTCAGGAAGGATAAAAAGGCCATGAATATTCTGTTTAATGGAGTTGATGCAGACATGTTTGACAATATTATCAAATGCAAAACTACCAAGGAAGTCTGGGATACTATACAAATAATTTGTGATGGCACTGAGCAAGTTAGAGAAAATAAGATGCAGCTCTTGATTCAGCAATATGAGCATTTTCACAATGAGGAAAGCGAGTCTCTCACTGACATTTTTAGTAGGTTTCAAAAACTATTAAATGCACTTAAGTTGCATGGAAGAGTCTATCAGACTAAAGACTCTAATCTGAAATTTCTTAAATCTCTTCCAAAGGAATGGAAACCAATGACAGTCTCATTAAGAAACTCACAAGATTATAAGGAGTTTACTTTGGAGAGACTGTATGGCATCCTGAAAACCTATGAGCTTGAAATAGAGCAGGATGAAAGGATGGAGAGAGGAAAGAAGAAAGGAGGATCCATTGCACTAGTTGTTGAGTTGGAAAAGGAGAAGGAAGTGAAGATGGAAGCTGTTGAGTCAACTTCAAAGGTCTGTGAGAACAAGGGCAAGGGGCTTGCAGTAGATAGTGAAGATTCATTGAGCCAAGATGACATGGAGGACATTGATGAGCACCTAGCATTTCTTTCTAGGAGAAATTATTTGCGTGTTACACTTAAGTCTCTTACTAGAGAAAATGCTAAAATCAAAGAAAAAAATTTGTTTTTAAGTGAGAGGAATAATGTGCTTGAGTCTCAGTTTATTGATTTTGAGAAATTAAGAATTGAGTGTAAGATTGCCAAGGAGGAATTAACTGAGTCCTTGAAAAAGGAAGAGATTTTAAAGAAGCAGCTCGAACATGAACGAGTGGTGATTAAAGCATGGAAAATATCCAGGGATGTCCATGCTCAAATCACCAAAGTTCAAGGAATTGAGTCTTTCTGTGATGAAGCCTGGAAAAAGAACAAAGAGAAACTAGAACCTAATTTGGTAGATGGACTGCTAATAGATGTAGACTCGACGGATGATGAGGACTATCCGTCGGATAACAAAAAGTGTTATCCGTCGAATGATGAAAATCTTCATTCGTCGGCTGTGAGCAAGCCCATTAGCAAAGCCAAACTAATTAAGCTGAATGAGAAGTATGGGTCTGTTTCCAAGAACTTTGTTTCAGGAGAGTCAAGTCAAGTTAAGAAAGGGAAAAAGGCTAATGTTGGTCACATGACTGTCAAACAGTTAAGTGACAGACTTGAGAAAATTGAGGTAAAAACAGAGACTAAAAGGAAAAACAATAGGAATGGTAAAGTAGGGATTAACAAACACAATAACTACACACCTGATAAATATGCTCCTAGAAAAATCTGTGTCAAGTGTGGTAGTGTAAATCATTTATCTGTTAATTGCAAATCTGCCATGCCTACTCCCATGTCTGTTCAGTCTCAATTTCCTAACATGAATGCCATGCCTCCCATGCCTGTTAATGCTATGTCTACACAGAATATGAATGCTCAGTTTGCTAATATGTCATTTGCACCTAATCCTTATTATGCTGCATACAGTATGCCACAAATGCCATTTAGCATGCCTTACTGGAATAACATGTTTACACCAAGCATGCTATTTCTTGTTAGTCATAATATGCATGATAGTTTTGTTACAATAAATGGTTTCAAAGGTCCAACTCAAATGACTAAGGATGAATCTGAAATTCCTAAGTCAAATGAGATAAGACCTAAGAAACAGAAGAAGAAAGCTAACAAGGCAGGACCCAAGGAAACTTGGGTACAAAAATCAACTTGATTTGATTTTGATGTGTGCAGGGAAACAGAGAGAATCTTTGGTACTTGGATAGTGGTTGTTCAAGACACATGACTGGTGATTCTACCCTGCTCACAGAGTTTAAGGAGAGAGCTGGCCCAAGTATTACTTTTGGAGATGACAGCAAGGCTTATACTGTGGGATATGGCTTGATTTCAAAGGACAATGTCATCATTGAGGAGGTTGCCTTAGTGGATGGTCTCAAACACAATCTATTGAGTATCAGCCAGCTTGGTGACAAAGGAAATTCAGTAACCTTCAATTTAGAAGCCTGTGTTATGACTAATAAAAGAAGCAACAAAGTGGTTCTCACTGGTGTGAGAAGAGGAAATGTGTATCTAGCTGATTTCAACTCATCTAATGCAGAATCTGTAACTTGTCTTCTCAGTAAACCAAGTCAAGATAAAAGTTGGCTATGGCACAAGAAGCTATCCCATTTAAACTTCAAGATTATGAATGAGCTGGTAAAGAAAGAACTGGTAAGAGGCATTCCTCTAGTGGAGTTTTCAAAGGATGGACTATGTGATGCCTGCCAAAAAGGGAAGCAGATTAAAGCATCATTCAGGAAGAAACTTGATTCAACAATTGAAGAGCCTTTGCAACTGTTTCACATGGATTTGTTTGGACCAGTCAATGTATTGTCCATCTCAAGGAAAAGATTTTGCCTAGTAATTGTAGATGATTTCTCAAAGTTCTCTTGGACATATTTCCTAAAGTCTAAAGATGAGGCTAGTGGAATAATCATCAATCACATAAGGCAAGTCAACAATCATCTTGATTTCAAAGTTAGAAGAATCAGGAGTGACAATGGAACTGAATTCAAGAATTCTGTCATGAGAGCATTTTATGAGGATAATGGGATTCTGCATGAGCTTTCAGTAGCAAGGACTTCACAACAGAATGGAGTAGTGGAAAGGAATAACAGATCACTTATTGAAGCTGCAAGGACAATGCTTGAAGAATCTAAACTACCAACATATTTCTGGGCTGAAGCTGTAAATACTGCATGCTACACTCAGAACATTTCTCTGGTTAATCAAGCAAGATGCATGACTCCCTATCAATTGTTCAAGAACAAGAAACCAACTCTAAACTTTCTTCATGTCTTTGGTTGCAAATGCTATATTCTGAGAAATCAAACTGATCAAAATAGGAAGTTTGATGCTAAAGCAGATGAAGGAATTTTTGTTGGATATGTTGTTGGTAAAGCATATAGAGTCTACAATCTAAGAACCAACATTGTTGTGGAATCTATACATGTTGTGTTTGATGATAAAAAGATTGAAGGGCTGAAAGATGGAGATTACCATGAGAGCCTCAAATTTGACAATGTGGAGATGGTTAGTGATGACAGTGATGATGAAAGTGATCAAGAAACAGAGTCTAAGGATAATACAGATAAATCTACTACCAATGAAGCACAAAACTCAACATATGTTGAGTTACATAATGCTTCATCCATCAGGAGGCAATCTGCGTTATCCGTCGGGAGACAACCTGCCTCATCCGTTGGTACTCAAAATTCACCATCCGTCGGGTTATCAAGAGGAGCAGGAAGTCAAGATAGATCACCTATAGAAAGTTCCCCTTTCTCAAATCATAGATCTACAAACTCAGAGGGAGTTTCCAACAATCAAAACTCAATCACACATCAAGACAACAATGAGGTTTCTTCATCTAGAGCTAATCTACCTCAACAAAGGAAATGGACAAAAGATCACCCCTTTGAGCTTATCATTGGTAATGTTTCTTCAAGAGTTCAAAAAAGAAGAGCAACTCAGGAAGACTGTCTATACAGCAGCTTTCTTTCCAAGAAAGAACCAAAGAAGGTAGAAGAAGCTTTGTTGGATCCTGATTGGATCTTAGCTATGCAGGAGGAGCTAAACCAATTTGAAAGGAACAATGTTTGGAAGATGTTACCCAAGCCTAAAGGAAAGAATCCAATAGACACCAAGTGGGTATTCAGAAACAAGATGGATGAAAACAGCATAGTAGTCAGGAACAAAGCTAGATTGGTTGCTAAGGGCTATTGTCAGCAAGAAGGAATAGATTTTGATGAAACATTTGCTCCTGTTGCAAGACTTGAAGCCATCAGAATCTTCTTAGCCTATGCAGCCCATGCGAATTTCAAGGTCTATCAAATGGATGTCAAAAGTGTCTTTCTGAATGGAGATTTGGAGGATGAAGTATATGTCAGTCAACCTCCTGGTTTTGAAGATCCAAATTTTCCAGAATATGTCTATTATCTTTTGAAAGCACTTTATGGACTGAAGCAAGCACCTAGAGCCTGGTATGACACTTTATCAAAGTTCCTTTTGGAAAATCACTTCACAAGAGGTACTGTAGATAAAACTTTATTTTTCAGAAATGTTAATGGTTCTAGTATACTTGTTCAAATTTATGTAGATGATATTATTTTTGGCTCTACAGATGAGAAACTTTGTAAAAAGTTTGCCAAATTTATGCAAAGTAAGTATGAAATGAGTATGATGGGAGAACTAACTTACTTTCTTGGTTTACAAGTTAAGCAAGTTAGTGATGGAATATTCATTAGTCAAACTAAATATATTTTTGATCCTTTAAAGAAGGTTGATCTAATGGATTGCACATCTAAAACTCCCATGGCCACTGCAACTAAGCTTGAATTAAACACTACTGAAAAGTATGTGGATGTTTCAAGTTATAAAGGCATGGTTGGCTCACTTCTGTACTTAACAGCTAGTAGGCCAGATATAATGTTTTCTACATGTTTATGTGCTAGATTTCAGGCTGATCCTAGAGAATCTCACTTGATAGCTATTAAGAGAATTTTCAGATATCTCAAAGGAACACCAAACCTTGGCATTTAGTACCCTAGAGATTCTGGTTTTGATCTAACTGGTTATTCAGATGCAGATTATGCAGGTTGTAGAATTGATAGAAAGAGTACAACAGGAACCTGTCAATTTCTAGGAAATAAGCTTGTGTCCTGGTTCAGTAAAAAGCAAAATTCAGTTTCTACTTCTACAGCTGAAGCTGAATATATTGCTGCTGGAAGTTGCTGTGCACAGATTTTATGGATGAAAAATCAATTGCTGGACTATGGTTTGCAAGTTGAGAGGATTCCAATTTTCTGTGATAACACAAGTGCAATTGCCATCACTGAAAATCCAGTGCAGCATTCAAGGACAAAGCACATAGATATCAAGTACCATTTCATAAGGGAACATGTAATGAATGGTACTGTGGAACTACATTTTGTTCCAAGTGAAAAGCAACTTGCAGATATCTTTACCAAGCCACTGGATGAATCCACCTTTTCAAGGTTGGTAAGTGAGTTAGGTACGCTTAATTTCTCTTAAATCTATCTGAGTTATTTTGCAAGTTAATATGCAGCCAGAAATTTAATTGATTTTTCAGTCTTGGATGAAATTTTGGCTAAGTCAAAATTTACATTTCGACGGATGACCCTTATCCATCGAGTTTGGTCATCCATCGATATACAAATTGTTAATATAAATCAATTTCTTTTCTGGAATATTTTATGTCTCGATGGATAACAGTTTATCCTCATCCGTCGAATTGTCTTAATCTCAGCCGTTAATTCCCTGTACATTATCCATCGAGTATACTTACAGTTTGTAAGCATTACACGACGGATAATGGGTGGAATTTTACAGTTTATTTTTAAAACGGCTATTTTAGGTAATTTCTACTGGTTACTTTATTTTACTTTATTATTTTTATCAGTTATTTTTGAGACAGTATAAAAGCTTATTTCATTGCAATTATTTTTCTTTTATCATTCTCAAATTCAACTGCTCTTATTTCATTCTCTCTCAAGCACTTACTCTCTTTCTCTTCAAGCTTTCATTCTCTAACAATGGCACCTGTAGTAAAGATTATGTCTCAAACTGGGTTCATTTATGAGAAGAACAATTTCACTGCATTAGTCAATAAGGGTATTCAGCAATCAGAGGACTACCACAAGATGATGGAGTTTGTGAAGAATTGGAAGCTCAATTACGCCATGCTGGAATCACCCACAATCTTTTGTGAAGTTGTTGAAGAGATGTGGACCACTGCTATCTACAACTCTACTGACAAGACCATCACTCTAACCATCAAAGGTAAAGAATTCTGTATCAATAGTGATGTGATAAAAGCATGTTTCAAAATTCCTGATAACAATGTGACTTCACCATACAATGACACTGATATTATCAATATGCTTAATTCCATGCATTATGCACTTCCTACTTCTAAACTGAGTGATATTAGGAGAATGGGTCTTAGGAAGGAGTGGAGTTTCATGTGTGATGTAGTTACTGAGGTTTTCTCTGGAAAAATCAGTAATTTTGATTCAGTGAATATTTCCATGCTTAACATGTTATACATGCTAGTTACAAATAATTTAAAACCTAACTTAACATGTTATACATGCTAGTTACAGATAAATTTTACAATTTCAGTGACCTTGTCCTGTTTGAGTTAGGTTTTAAATTGGGTGAGTTAGCTAAAAGAGGCAAAAATGTGTATTATGCTAGATTTTTCATGTTATTGGCTAACCACCTCTGTGAAGAGATTGTGCTTGAGAACCATAACAACAAATTGGATTGTTGGGTTCAAGAGAGAAGACTCATTGCAGATTTGAACAGGGCCAATCATCACAAGGATGTGCCAATGTTCTACTTTCCTGTAATGCAGGCACCTCAGGTAAGTGAGGTAAGTTCATCCATCCCTACAACCATTCCAACCTCCACAACTTCTTTAAATTCAGGAGTAGTTATGGCAACTGTACCAATGACCAAATAGTTTCCTACCAAAGCTGTCAAACCTACTACAATTTCCAAATCTAAATCAAAGAAAACCCCCTCTGGTATCTCTCAAAAGATGCCAGTTGAAAAATCCAAAAAAGCAAAAGAGGGGAGTGTGAAGGAGGGAAAGTCAGGTGAGGGAAGGGGTGAACATCAAAGAAACCCCAAGAATAAGGTTGGAGAGTTGAGTGAATCCCAGCCTAGCCACACTGCAGTTTCCCAACAAACTGCAGTGCTTAAAAAGGATAAAAGCTCACTTCTAGCTGCATCCTCCCAAAAGAATGTAGTTATTGAACAAAGCTCTCAACCAAGAGCACAGGCCAAGAGGGTTAGGGACACAAGCTCACCCCAAACTTATACAAGAAAGAAGAAATCTAAAACCTCTGGGGATGCACAGGGTACACACACTGTGCAAACTGGTGCTAAAGACACAGTCACTGCACCTTCTCAAGTTCAGTTTGATGTGGCTCCAATAAATGTGGAGTCACATCCAAAATCTCTAGTTATAGAAGCACCTCATACACCATACTCACCAACAAACTCTCTGGATGTGGATATAATAACCCCTTCAATTCCTGATTCCCCTTCTTTAACTCTGTTGGGGAAGCCAAAATCTAGTGCAAGTGAGCATCATCTTTTAGATGATTTGTTGGCTCACTTGCCAATTCTTTCAGAAATTAATGTGACATCTGTGCCCAAAATATCTTCAATCAGCACAGAGTCAACAATAGTTTCTCTTTCTAACTCATTCATTTCTACTCTCTCGACAGATATTGCTCATCCGTCGAGTAGTGATTGTATCCCGATGGATAAGCCTAACAGCAGTTATCCGTCGGATAGCATTACCACTCACTCGATGGATATCACTCATCCGTCGAGTATCTCTGCACAACTTCAAACTTCAATTATTTCAAGTGCAGAAGATTTAGTGATTGTACAGTCACTCTTAGGATTGAGAGAGGAGAGTGTCTTGAGTGAGAGGCTGGGTTGCTCCCAGGCAAAAGGAGATGAAATGAGTGAAAATCTGCAATCTATTTCTTCAGGATTGGCAAAAGGGAGTGAGAGGAGTCCCACCTTAGTAGGTGAAGGTGAGGGTGTGAGGGTGGGGAGCCAGGGTGAGACCCTGATGCAATAAAAGAGAGAACATGAGAGAAAAGCGGGTACAGAGGGTATAAGGGTGGATCCAGCCATTGCTCATGAGTCAATGATTATGGATGATACTGAAAAGGAAAGACAATTTCAGTAACATTACAAAATTATAATTGATAACATTTCCTTGGATGCTGACACTTTTACTCATCCTGTGTCAGCCTATCAACTGTTGGCTGCTCAGGGCAATGAGGAGGCAGAAAAGACTTTGAATCTAGTCCATACTTCAGAATCCCTACAAAGGGATAAAGCTGTTGTCAATTTGATGCCTCCTACAGCTGGTGAGCCATCTGAGGAATTTGGAGTAAATTCTAATGATGATGACTCTATTTCATTTGATGGAAGCATGAACTTAGGGGGAGATGAAGGCCCAAGTTCTATTCCAGATCTACCTGAATGGGCATTGACAAAGGAGTCTACACCAGGACAATTCAATATATCCTTAGTCAAACAAATTATGTATATCCAAAAGGCCATTCAGAACACCTCAAATGCCGGTACTAAGGCTATTCTTCAAGCTCACCTAGATTCTCTACATCTCATGAAGCTACAGCAATTAAGACAGAATCTGAGTGTGGATGAACTCAAAAAGGATATAGCTGACTTGAAGACCTACAATTCTGAAAAGCTGGATTCAATCATGCCCTATGGTACCATGCAGGATCTATTACTGAGACTGAGAAGAGAATCAGATGCTGAAAAGAAGCTGGCCAAATTGGAGGACAGAGTTCAAGTTATTGAAAATTCTGTGGCCACCATTCTTCAAAATCAACAGTCTCAAACCAATCTTCTAATGCAACTGGCTAAAGCACAAGGCTTGACTCCTCAACTTGATGATAACAAAAAGGGGGAGAAAGGACCAAGTAAGGGGGAGAAGCTTCAGATATAAATCACTAAGGTAATTGTGCCTTCAATTACTGTCTCAAAACCACCAGTTGCAGATGGTATATATCTGATTCAAGCAGCAGCAGCCAACTTGAAACCTGTTGAGAAAGAAAAGGTGAGTTTAGTCAACTGGGAGAAGATTGATGAGGAGATACAGAAGAAATTCCAACTTGTCAAGGAGCCAGTTAAGTCAGCTTCCATCACTCTCAAGTCAAGCAAATCAGTGTGAATGAGATGAGCATGAACTATCTGGAAAGAGGATAATCTTCCTGCATCAAGTCTCCAAAGGCTGAAATGATTCTTAAACCAAGGGCAAACTATTCAAAATCATCCTTGAAGAACCCCTTGGACACTGTGTATGAGACACCCAAGCCTGATGAGAAGAAGCTTCTGTCGAGATCAATTGCCTTCTATGAAGATCCAGCTGATTCAGCTTTAAAAAGAAGAATTGCTAAGATATTCAGAAATGGGAAGGAAATTTGTGTGGTAGCTGGACATCCACAATTTGCTCAAGCAAAGAGAGAAGAAAAAGCCAGATTGAAGCAGAAAAAGAAGCAAGCTGCTCTAGATGCAAAGAAGACTAAACAAAAGAAAGAGCAGATTGCTATCTTGGCCAAGCTACAGGCTGTGAATTCATCTCAACAAATTCCCTCTTAACCATCTGAAGCTACTGAATCAAGGAAGCAAGTTGAAGAACAGAAGAAATCTCCAAGAAAGAAAGAATTGGCTAAAAGAACAAAAAGGAAACTGGATATTGTTGACAAGGAATTGGAAGATCAATTTCCTAAGGAACCCACACCAGCTACAACTCAAGGATCAAAGCCCTCTGTGGTATTTGAAGATATAAGGGTGGTGGATCCCTACAGGAATATTCATGGAGAACCTATTGTGCCCAAGGATGAGCCAATAGAATGGGATAACATACCAATTCCTGACCTCAGTCTACCAATCCTTAGCAAGCCAAAAAAGGACAAAGTCAAGGGCAGTCAAGAAAATGAAGCTTTCACCTCTCAAATCCAAATCTGTAGTTAAAGCTCAACCCAAAGTCAACAAGGGTGACTACTTGTACTTGTATGACATCAAAGAATTTTCTGATCTAAACCTCTATCTGGATGAACTGGATGAAGTGAGGGGAATTGATGCATACAGAAACCTACCTGAAAGGTTAGTGTTCAGTGGCCACTTCACAGGATTCTTCAAGAGAGCCAAGCTGTACTGATTAAAGTTTATTCATCCTTCAAGAAGAACTTTGGATTCAATGTCACTGCAAGAAGACTAGTATTGAAGAAGATTGAAGAACTAAGGAGTGTTAGAGCTAAAGATGCACTCCCAAAGACTCTAATCACCCCATATACAAGGCGAAGAGTGCATCTAAGGCCCTACTGGCTGATGGAGTTCATGGATGACAAAGGTGTGAGAAGATTCTTCAGATTAAAGACCAATTGAGCATCTCTAGCAATGAGACTCTCTTGGAAATGCAAGGAAAGCTAAATCTCTCAAAATCTGATGAACTGGAATTCCACAGGCAGCTCCAAAATCAGATTGATGAAAATAACAGAAAGCTTGGAAGCAGATCCAGACCTTCAAGGGACTAGAAAAATCTGCTCAGGCTAGAAGAGCATCTTGAAAATGACTGTGAGCCAAACTTTGTACATTTTGATTAATTGAAGCACTTTCAGTATTATCTACTTTTCTTTAAAGCCGTATGTTTAGGATGTTTTGTTATCATCAAGTATCTTTAAATTTATGGCTACAATTCCAGTAGACATAAATTGAGGGAGATTATTGTGCAAATGTTGTGTACTTGATGATTTCACAAACAAAACACCTAAGTAGATTTTACTTAGTGAAATAATGTAGCACTCGATGGATAAGAATTTTAGTCCCGACGGATAAATCTTTATAGTCCCGACGGATAATGATTTATTATCCATCGAGTGAGTAGCTTATGTAATAATGAGACTGTAGCACATTTCTGCATACACCTTTGTATAGATTCTGTAGTAGCATATAAGTCATGTTGACTTTAACTAGATATGCAGAATAGGTTGATTAATTGTACATAGATGATGTCTTGTAATTCTGCATAAGTGAAATGAAGTCAAGTGCCTGATTGCTACTAGACGGATAATCTACAAAGCACCCGACGGATGATCATTAACTCGACGGATGATCATGAACCTAATGGATAAAGAATTCAAACATCAGTTGACAATGACAACTGGTCACATCCATTGAGATGTATGCAAACGGAATGAGAAAGCCTATTAACTGGGTAATAGAGAACAAAGTAGCAAAGCATAAAAACTGATTGTTTTTATAATGATTCTATCTTTTGACTTTGTAATCTTGGTAATATATAAACCAAGAAGTAGCAAATAGAAACTAAGATCTGAGATACAAGAAGTGAGAAACATTTGTAAGCAGAATTATTAGCATTTCTCTGTATTCTCAGTAGTTCAAATTTGTAAGCAGCTGTGAGCATTCTTGCACACAGAGTTCTCTCGATATAATATATATCTCTGGTGGAAGTGTTTAAATCCACCAGAAAGTTTTTAAAGACTCTTGTTTTTAATTACTTATATTTTGATTCACTTAAGTTTTTATTCCGCATTGTGCTAATCAAAACACTTATATTTGTATTCGAGTTTGAATATTTTATTTTAAGAAAAAGGTTCAAGAATTCCATTCAACCCCCCTTCTGTAATTCTTGCTATATTGTTAAGGGACTAACAATAATCGATAAATAATTAAACCTCGAATGAGTTTACTCTTGTAAAAGAATATTTAAAATAATATTCTTCAACTAGTTTATGTCTATGAAATTAATAATCTTTAATGTTTAATCGGGTTTGAAATAAATAATCATTGGAGTATACTTCTCCCATAATAAAGGAATAGGTATATAATATTTATTATTCGAACAATAAAATATAGTTGAGGGAATATGATCGTTGGGAAGTCGTTTTAATAAAAGTTCGAGGTATTTTAATGTTTCGTAAATGGACGTTGAGTCCCTTTAAAATGTACTATTATGGACTTGTAATCGTCCTATAATATCACCGGAATGATTCCCGGGTTTTTATCCTGAAATCCCGACCGACTCTCGGTCTTATTATAATATGTTACGCATATAACGGAATTAAATATTTCACGATATATACTTATCGTACAACGTTGCTATATCATGCAAAATTCAATAACTACGTATCATGGCAAACATGGTACTTATGCAATAATAATAAAATAATCCTTTCACAACACAACAGTAAATGGAGTTGGGTTCGTAAACTTGCCTGGGTATCTCGAGGTGGAGGATGCTCTAGGTTCCGCTCGGAAATCTATTAATCATAAACACAATTTGTTAGGTCCGGTTCTAATTTACGGCGACTCGCATTCATGCGCTACTTATTATGCACCCTCTCAACTTGTAATACCCTTATATTCCTTTAAGTCCTTATTCACATCATGGTCACTTCATTTCTCTAAGTATCTTAGGTTCATTTTCATTATCGCCGTCGGCTCCGCTTATGGATTCTACGGTTTCTACTCGCGCGGTCTCGGCTCTGATATTTTTATAAAATTGAAATAGCATTAATTTCACTTGAAATTTTTATAAAAGTTAGGAAACTCAATATTTTACTCTCTGTAAAAATTACATGATTTATGAACACATTTAAGTCGATCCTTTATATTTTCAAAGTTTGTAATTCGTAGCAGCTTTTGTCACGTAAATCACATTTAGTAAAACGGCCATAACTTTTGATCCGTAAATCGGAATCAAGAGATTCAAGCGCCTAAAAGATTCTTATAACATTTTCTATCATAATCAAGGGTTATTTTTCAAGAAAGTACAGTTTACATCTTCGGGAATTTTTGCAGAAACTTAAAGTTACGATTTGTTCGTTTTAACGGAATTACGTTTATGATCGGGGTTTCGTTTACACCCTAACTCTTAACACAACCACCAACAATCATCATCTCATCATCAACACACAAAATCCTCTCAAGAACATCATGTTCTTGAGGCAACAACAATCAACCTCATATCTACTTAACTAAACATCAAGATTTTAACAATATTACTTCTAAAACTAGGTTTACAACTACATGCTAAATGGATCTTGAAAATGAATCTTAAATAAAGTTAGGCAAAAGATTTTTAACTTTCTTGAAAGCTTGAGATGTGTTCTTGAGGATGGTGGAGTCTTGGAAGTGTTTTGTATGATTTTTGGAACCTAAAATCGCCATTGAAATCAAGAAACCAAAGATGACTTACTATTCATACTATTCACTAGTAACTTTCTTGATTTTATTTCACCCATCAAACCTTGATAAAAAGAGATGAAAGAATTTTATTACCTTAGTTTGGTTGTTAGGAAGATTTATAATTAATGGTATGATTTTACCATGGCTAGAACTTGAGATTTTGAATTGGATTTCCTTCTTTTTCTTGAAATTGTCGAATGGAAACAATGAAGGGGGAGAGAGTTTTATGCTTGCTTCCTTGGTTGCTTCTAGGAAATGAGATTGGTGATATCTTATGTTGATTTGATATTCTCCTAGTTTGTATCCTAGGATTTTATTCTTGTTGCAAATCTTGGGGACAAATCCAAGTAGCTTACTAGTTTACAAGCTAAACTACATGTGCTAGCTTCCTTAGCACACTATTTGGCTAGCTTGCTTGATCATCCTAAGTTTAGCTCACTATTTGATAAAGTAACCATGGTTACTTTCTTACCATGGTTAGTTAGTGCATTATGTTTATTTAATCGTTTATGTGTTCGCTCGGTCGCTTAAGCGTTTTCGTAATACTTACTCGTAAATGGTTCGCGACGTAATTCCTTTCGTATTTATTCCTTATATTTTGAATTATCATACTTGAATATAAATCCGTAGGGTTTTAATCTTGTAATTATATTGTGATTCCCGTAATCCTCGATGAGTCGTAAATACGGTCGTTTTTCAAAGTTCATTTTCTTCGAAAACTAATAGCGTTTACATACACTCATTTGGTATGTATAATCATAATATCAACTCTGAAACTCATTTTCTCATGCACTACATAGCGTGGGCTCAAAAGTTTTTCCCGTCCGACAGGGTTACTATTCATTAACATTTTACAAGGTCTCAAAAATTCGAGTTATTACAATTTTCTTCACAACAGATATTCACAAGGTTTGGAACTACAAGCATCATAATCAATTATGAGGGGTCGCATTTTTACAATTACAAGTTCACTGCTATGATGAAAAGGTATAATGTGAACCATCGCATTGCTACGGCTTATCATCCTCAGATAAATGGTCAAGCTGAGGTATCTAACAGAGAGATCAAGCGAATTTTGGAGAAGGTCGTGTGTCCATCAAGGAAAGATTGGTCTTTGAAGCTTGATGAAGCTATTTGGGTGTATAGAACATCATACAAAACTCCTTTGGGAATGTCGTGGTTTCAGTTGGTCTATGGTAAAGGGTGTCATTTTCCTGTGGAGCTCGAGCACAAAGCATACTGGGCTTTGAAGAAGTTGAATCTGGACTTGGATGCAGCTGGAAAGAAGAGGATGCTTCAATTGAATGAACTGGACGAGTTTCGACTTCAAGCTTATGAGAATAGCAAAATGTATAAGGAGAAAGTCAAAAGGTGGCATGATCGGGGTTTAGTGCTCAAATCATTTGTGTCGGGGCAACAAGTTCTTTTGTTCAACTCTCGTCTCCGTCTTTTTCCTGGAAAGTTGAAGTCAAGATGGTCAGGGCCGTTTATTGTCAAAACCGTGTTTCCACATTGAGCGGTGGAAATTTTTGAGAATGATTCGGGCCAAGCATTCAAGGTAAATGTTCAGAGGTTGAAGCATTATTATGGTGACACGGCAAACTGCGAGGTGGTTAGTGCCATTTTATTGTCCATTTGAGCTCAAGGTTTTACGTCGAGCTAGAAACGTAAAACAAGCGCTTCTTGGGAGGCAACCCAAGTATGTTGTACATTAGTAGGTAGAGGAAACAAGAAGGAAGGAAAAAAACACAAAAAAATCAGAAAAAGAAAAAAATTCAGGGCCAACTACAGAAGCTGGGCGCGCCCGCGTTGATCAAGCACGCGGCTGCGCCATTTTTCCAGTAACCAAGCGTGCCTGCACTGTCCTAGCACGCGCCCGCGCCGGTTTTCCAGAGAGTGAGCGCACCCGCGTTGTCCTAGCGCGCGTCCGCGCGGGGTCCCTGTTCGAAAAAAAATAAAACAGCAGATTTACAAGGTAATTTCGGGACTTTTAATCAAAAATCAATTCCAACCCAATTTTTACTCTTCCACATCCCATAATTCCCTCTCCTAATTAATTCCATTATTCCCATGATTTCCACAATCAATTTCCACTTCTATTCCTTATCAAATTCACACCTCTCTACCTATAAATACATACACTTATACACAACTTCTCCACCACATCATAAATTCTCAAACACAAATCTCTCTCAAACACTTAAAATTTTATTCTCTTTTCAGCAATCCCAATGGCACCCAAGAGATAAAGAACGCAAGTAGGCAGCAACACCACCGATTCTTCATCTGCGGGTGGTGTGAGGCATAGGTTTTCTACTCCTGAGGCTGAGGAGGAGTACACGAGGCTTCTCTCGAAGCCTATTGCTAAGGAGCGGGGTTTTCTGCCATCAGGGAAGGATGGTAAGCTGTTAGAGATGATTCTCGAGATGGGCTGGGTTTCTTTTTATGAGGCGCCCGTTGTTGTGCCCATGAGTGTTGTGCGGGAGTTCTATGCAAACGTCGAGGCCGTAGAAGAATGGCTTCACGGTGGTGAGGGGATGACTGTAGAGTACAGTGCTGATGCTATCAGGACGGTGATTGAGCAGCCCGGGAGGAAGGTGGGTCAGGGCACTTGGAACGATAAGACTCCTGAGGACTTTAACTTGGATCTCATCGTTGCGATTTTGTGTGTTCCTGAGACTCATTGGAAGTTCAAGAGGAGCACTACTAATTACTCCATGTTTCCTGCTTCGTGCATGAACAGGTTTGCACGGGCTTGGAACTCATTTATTTGTGCTAACATCATGCCGTCTTCGCATGTGAATGAGATTATTGTGGAGCGTGCTCGTCTGCTGTGGGGGATTCTTTAGGGTGATTACATTGATTTGGGGATGGTGATTTATTAGGGGATTCTGAGATTCTTGAAAAGAGGTACTACAGGTGCTATTCCGTATGTGTCCGTTGTGACGAAGTTGTGCGTGGCAGTTGGTGTTCATTGGCCCACAAATGAGCAGCTTCAGCTTCCCAGCGCTCCTATTGACAGTTCTACGCTGCACAGCATGGTTGAGTGGTATGGCGGCAAGCTCGATCCTAAGGGGCTTGGGTACTCTTATGATCATCTGCCAGGTGGTAGGCCCATGGAGGCTGCTACTACGGGAGGTTCTCAGTAATGCCCGTCGAGCAGCTTGGAGAGCTCAGTATGAAGAGGAGGCTGGTCCATCGCAACAAGAGCAGGAGCATGAGGCAGCAGGAGCAGATATTGGAGCTGGTTTGAGTTCGACACAGTATAGGCGTCTAGCTAGGAGGATGGATGTAATGCACGACATCCATAGTCGGTTTACATACGATCTCACCCAGGCACTTGGGACAATATTTAGAGCCACCGGAGTTGACATCCAGTGGCCAGTTTTTGGTGAGGATTCCGTGTATCCGCCTCCAGACATACCTGACACTCCACCCATTGAAGGTGAGGATTCTGATTCATAGTAGGTATGCCTGATTCCTTACTATTACCTTCACTAAGAACAATGAATATTTTAAGTTTGGGGGTAGTAGTTGAAGGAATATATGTTTTGTGTGAGTCTCATGTAGTTGCATATTTCATGATAGTTTAGTTCATATAGTTGCATATTTTGCCATGTAGTTTTTTTATTTATTTTTATTTTTGGTGGTTTTATGATATTTTGTTCATGTAGTTTCATGCATTTGTATTATAGCTTGATCCCTTAGATGATTTTTCTATATTGATTTGTGATATTGATGTGAGTGTAGTGATGTTGTATTTAGTGATGTTGAGTCTTATTGGATTTATTTTCATGCTAGAGACACTTGTATTTCACTAAGTCTTATAGGTTGCTATAGTGCTAGATCATGATCATGGTTTGTTTGTTTGTCATGGTTAATCGCTTGTTTATATTTAAAATTTAGGATATTCTCTTAATAATAAAGACATGGATATTTAAAAATTGGAGAAAATTGGATTTCATTACTAGTTGTGTGGCTAGGTGTCAATTGGCTAGTAGCCGGCTCATATTTTTATGAGTAGTCTAGGGTTGAATGAGATGAAGCGAAACACACTCGTTCAGAAATTTGTTGAAAAAAGAAATATAGAAAAAAAAGAAAAAGTGTTTTGTATAATTGATCACGAGTGGGCTCTTTAGTACTCGAGTTATTAAGTTCTTAGGGGATTTTGTGCCTAGTGACCTAAGGCTTTTATAGTCTGGGATCTGCTAACCTAGCGCTCGCTACATGGGTACTATTGTATAAGTCTTTTGTGGACCTCACTCATTGCACGATCAAATAAGCATACTTGTGTTGCTTTGTTATGAATAAAAGCGTGAGTCCATGTTAAACTCCGATATAAGAATTAAAGTATTATAAGTTATTTTGAGTCTAGCTTTTATTCTATTTATAAACTTGCGATTTTTTTGATAAGTAGTGAGTCATGATTATCGATTTAATTGCGATAGTATATCTGTAAGCATCTGCACACATGCACGTCTCTAGTTTATAATTTGATTTGTGAAGTTTGACTGATCTTTATGCGAATAACTGCATTTGCTGAGGTATTGCTTGTTGATTGGTTTAGTCATTCTATGGGGATTGTTGCATTCATATTAGTTTCATTCATGCATTTTTATTTTCTTGTTCTTTGAGTCTGTTTATGCTTGAGGAAAAGCATCGATTCAAGTTTGGGGGTATGTTGAGTGGCATTTATGACACTTTATTATGCTCTAATAAGCTTTGAATTGATACATTTGTACTCAAGTTGTTAAGTGTTTTAACGTGTTTTCGAGTGTATTTGCATTTCAGGCATTATCTAGGTAATCAGGTGAATTAGCATTGTTTTGGTGCTAATTTGGTGTCAAGGTGGTGTTGGAATAAAAGCTCGTTGGAAGTCGGCTCGAAGCTGTAACAAAAATGAAAGAAATAAATTCTGGCAGAAGCCCAGCGCGCCCGCGATGATCAAGCGCGCGCCCGCGCCGTGTCGGGATGACAGATTTCTGTTTCTACTTGGTTTCTGAGAGAAAGAATTCTACACTGCATGGGGCTGCTATATAAACATCTTTAGGTCATTTTTAATAATATATCAAGCTATATCAAGCCAGAGACATATCAAGGATAGTCGTAAAAAGACCGTATTAGCACGATTCAACGAAGACGAAGAAGATCTTGTTTTTACTTGTGAACCTTTATTTTAAGTTGTATTTGGATGCTAGTTTTCTTACTTGTAAACCTTAATCTTGTTTTGTACTTGGTTTTAATTATTCGTTATAAAGACTACGTTTGTTATACCATGCTTTCATCGGAACCCACGTTGATGATGAGTCCGATTATGGGCTAATCATTATCGTGGGGTTCTAGCGGATTTATTTATGGATTTCTTTAGTTAAATTATTTTGATGCCTTAGTATGTGGTGATTGTATGATATCCTATTATTGGTTGTGCGTATTCGTCTTATGAGCGTCGTGAACTTATAAGATAGTGTCTTAATTCTTAATGAAGCGACAGTGAATTTAAGGATTTAGAACTTGCCATGCTAGAATAGGTTCATGTATTTGTTATGCATGATTCGTAGGTAATTTTAACCATCTTACTTGCCCTGTGTAATCAAGATTAATAACTTGTGCTTAAACCGTTATGTTGTCAAATTCTATAGACATATAGGGTCTCAATATGATTGGTGTCTATTCAGCTTCTATCGCTTTTGTGGATGTCTGGTAGTATGGTACTCGTGCAATGAAAGTTGGCGTTTATCAGTTTCGTGTTGTCTGATTAGTGTCATGACCATTGCATGCTAAGGTTAAGAACAATAAGGCTATTGAATGAAGTATTTAATGAAGTTAAAATCTCATGTTTTTCATATATATTAATTCAGTCAATTTTATTCTCGTAGTTATAATTGTTAGTTTAATTTTTAGTTATAAACAATCTCAATTTGTTATCGTCTTAGCATTGAATAATAACCATACATTGTTACTTAAGTGCGTGAATTAATTAGTTAACCAATACAGTCTCTATGGGAACGAACTAGAAAATAATTATGTATTACTTGTGAATGCGTATACTTGCGTGAATTATTAGCGCGTGTTTAGTGACTAACACACTCTTCCATTTATAATATTCACTTGGATCACTAGAAAGATTTACATCATCGATCTCAGATTCAAAGAGCATATTAGCTTTATATTTTGTCTTCTCAACAGTCAAATCTAGTTCTTTGTGGTCACTTGCAATAAGAGAAGTCGTCTTAAGGAACTCAGACTTCTTTCTATCCACTATACCATCATCATAGATAATTTTTCTTTGCTCATGCTCCATCTCTTGAATCTTGATCTTCCCACATATAGCTTCTAAAATGTCTTTTATTAAAGTCTGGACGTTCACGAACTAATGAATCCTTGTTTTCCACATGATGATGCAAGGTCAACATAAACTTCATGTTTGACTTCCCCCCTAATGGTATCTCTTCTCCTGTATACTCAATTCATTCCTCATTTTATACGATCTTTCAAACACTTGAGTTATACTTTTTTCCAGTATAAGATTTAAATGCCTCATATCGAGAAGTCAAAATATGAAGTAGATTTTCCTTGGCATCCTCAGTTCCTTTCATCAGCACCTCTATGGTTTCCCACATATGCTTTCCACTTTCACAAACCATGATTTGGTGACTCATATCTTCATCCATATATAGCATCAACCAGAATCAACTATAAATTTACATCAAGACTGACCATTTCCTTTTCTCTAGCAGTATATTTAGATTTTCCTTTCAGAATTCTCTTGGTTAGATTGGCAAAATCTTGTTGTATTCAGGATTTGAAGCCCTTAAGAATAGAAGCATCGTCTTCTACTATATGTTAGAATTTGTTATTTCGAACTGAGAAACCTTAATGCTACTAACTTTCTGAGTGCTCATATATTTAGAAATGAGAAATTTCCCAATATGACGTCTCAAAATACAACTATCCAACCAAACAGTTAACACACCAAAATATCAACCAAGTCAAATTAATAACCCAAAATTAGACCTAAACCGACGAAATCACTCCCAGTCTCCATACAACCAAAATCAACAATAAAACTTGCTAATCTAACAGATCCGATCTACATATCGATCAACAAATTATGATACCAATTGTTAGGTTCAAAGGTAAATATAGGGGGGTGAATTTATTTATGTCCTTTTTTTAGATTTATGCAACAAAATATAAAACTCAAATCAAAATACACGAACACAAGAGATGCAAGGTTAAATTCTTTATTAAGAAATTAAACCTCGAAGGTTTTGCTTACACAGAAGAATACAAAAGATTCAACTCAACAAAGTAAGAAGAACACTAAAATGATTGTAAGCTAAGCTATCAACTACAAAGTGTTTTTCCTATCACTCTAAACAATTATAGCTCTTATCAAATTATAATCAATACAAGTAAGAGAAACTATAAGTAACAAGTGATATCAATTGTGTAAGGTTTTAATGGTGTATAGAAAATTGGGCATGAGTTTTCTTGGTCAAATAAATAAAAATAAAAGAGCTAATTTATATTTGCAAGAGCTTGGCTTCAAAAATGTAGGAGATATACAATTCCAATCTGATATGATTGTTTATATAGGGGTAGGTAGCTTGTGGTAGGGGACATGTGATGTGGCAGCCTCACAACCAATCATTTAAATATTCAAGAGGGTCCCATTAGGCCAGGAGGAGATCGGGAAATCTTTCTAGGAGGCCATATGTCTACCATAGAAACTTTCTTGAATGTATGTTTGAATGCGGCAGTTTGACATGGCAAGGCTTGAAGATGACTAGTTTTTGGGATTCGGCCTTTTTTGGCTTGTCAATCTTCAAGAGTCGATGTAATAACCCCAATTTTTGGAAAATTTTTGAAACCCTTATGAATAGTGTTTTTTCTGAATGAGAAAACTTTTCATGCCACACTATGTAGGGGTTCTGATATGGATATTCTGAGATTTTATTAGCACTTTATATGGGATATAAGTGTATGTAAAGATCGTCAGAATCCAAATCCGAACACTTTGATTTTTCCCAGAAATCCAATAGATACGGAAAGAATTGAGTATAAGGTAACAGGATAAAAGGATTTAAATTAAAGGATTATAATAGAGGATCATAAAAAGGAATATAATGTATTGAGAAAGGTTAAGGGAACCTAAGTAATAAGATCCCGGGTATGATCCCTCAAAGGATAAACGAAAACGAAAGTTAAGCGAACAGTATAACAGATCAGCGGTCATTAGGCAAACAATTAGGAAGTTAATCAAAGGGATTAGAGAGGATGATGTCACCCAACCAATGAGAAGAGGACAAGGAGGGGAGGATGACATCATGAGGATGACACAAGCATGACATGGGAAGGAAGGAGATGTGGTGGCTTTTTAACCACACAAAATCAAGGGCAACTAGGTAATTTACTAAAACAAACACAAAAATCAAACCAACCAAGCCAAGCAAATCATTTTTCATCAAAATCAAAAAGAAACCAAGGCATTGTTCTTCATGCTCTCGGCCAAAACAGAACCAGCACACTAAAACTGCTGTATCTCCTTCATTTCTCACTCAAATATTGTGTTCTATAGCTCATTGGAAAGGTATTGAGATGGCATACAACTCTTGTTCACAAGTCTCGTCCAAATAATCATGGTAAGACCCTCATTTTTACAGTTCTTTAAATCGGACTTTTAGAAACTTCAAAGCCTAACTTTGTGTTCTTGATTTCTTTGGAAAGATCAAGCTTGTAGGAGGCTCCCTAAGGCTTCCTAGCAACTTAACACCTCCCAAGGAAGGTATAAACTTCAAACCCTAGCCTTTACTTTATTTGTTAGTAAGTTTAATGGTTGGTTTTGTGAAATGAGAAGCATGGATTGTGATTATTAGTAGTTTGATTTGATTTGGAAGTGTTTTGGTAATTGAAGCTTGATTATAGTTCATAGGTCTTGATTGTGGTTGTTTGAGTTGAAAACCTTGGAGATTATGGACTGATGTGGTATGGTTTCGGTGAAGTTTTGTTGTATTGATGGTTATGAGTTGGTTGGTGGTTAATTGGAATGGTTTAAATTTGGGAAATCACGTAAACATAGTCGTCGTAACGTCCGATTTTCTTTAGACTGCTTTTGTTCATAACATTAGGATCCGAGAACCCCCTGCTAGATTTTGACCATTGCCATGTTTAGATAGCTCATGTTACGAGCTTCGTTTTGATATGTAGTTCGTTCGATTCCGATGCACGGTTTAGGAGAAACGACCGTTTCAAGTAACGGCGTTTCGCGAACGAAACTTTTCCCCTCGCCTTACTTTGAAACATAGGTTAAAGACCAAAAAGGGTTAATTAATGTATGAAACAATTATGGTAAGTGTGTTAGGCAGTTGGTAAGCCACTCGCGAAAGAATCGCCTTAAAACTCGTAATGGTTAATTCATTAAAAATGGTGGAGCCGAGGGTACTCGAGTGACTTAAGTAAATCGTTAAGCGCAAAACGAGCGTTAGAGTCTGAGTTGGTTAGAGTATAGATTTACAAGTGAATTTGGTTTAATTCTAACTTACTTGTTGTTTATAGGTTACCAGACTCGTCCCGAGCCATTCGTAACCCCCAGTCGCTCAGGCAAGTTTTCTATCCGTTATACTGTTGTTGTGATGTATATATGTATATGCATTATCTTGTGATAGATGCATGTTGGTTAATTAGCAAATTTTGCGATATATTGAAGCATGCTGATATGGTATATATATGCATGCCTGTTTCGTATTCTTTCCATATATATCTGTTGATTCAGTTGATAATACCTATGCTAGAGGATAGCGGTAATTTGCATATACCCTTGGTATAGGGACCCAAAGGTGAAAATATTTTCTAAAACCGGGAGTCGAGGATCCCGAGTAGATTTTGTATATATGGATATAAATATATATATATATATACTTATATATATATATGGTCATAGTTTTCAAAACTATTAATCGAATAAGGTTTATTCGATAACTTTAACTTTATTTTATTAAATGAATATTATTTTGAATATTCATTCGAGGGCTTATGACTCTTTATATTATTTATTGAATATTATTTCGAATATTATTCGAGGGCTTATGACTCTTTTATATTATTGAATATTACTTGGATATTCATTTGAGGATGTATGACTCCTTTATTTTATGAATATTATTTATAGTATTCATTCGAGGTATTATGACTCCGCTTATAACTTAATAATATTCTTTATTGTATTAAAGAATAAGGTGTCGATAATCAAACTTATTTTTGATTATTCAAATAAAGATATTACTTTCGTATAAGTATATCTTTGATTATTTGCTATTCATTCGAGTATAAGTTTTCCAACTTCTACCTCCATTATTCTTTATGGGAATATTATTTAAATAATAATATTCAGATATTTTCTAATATATGGGGACTGATTTATTTTGTTAAATCGGCATCACTCCAAATATTCTTAAAAATGTTTTGCGAGTCTTCAAAATGATTTTTAAAAGTTAGAGCGGATCCCAAAACTTATTTTTATATTTAAGATACTCCTTTCGAAGGGGATTTAAATACTCGCTCAAAACCTGAGGGATCCGGCTCTGTGGTGTGTTTTATATTCGCAACAAGGTTGCTGTTTTGTTAAATGAATTGATTACTTACCCAACACTCGGGAAGTAAAATTCTTGGAACAAGTTAATCCATTAACAGGCATCGCCTGGGAAATATCGGTGAGTTTTCCTTTCCAACTAGATACGACTTCTTGGTGGAGCCGTATCAACAAGTTTCTTCTTGGGGAAAGTGGGGACGAGCTTTACGTTTCAGAGTCATGGATTTCATCTGAACTAGGAGTGGCGTAAGTGGTCAAGTAGCGCCGGCCCAGCCTTATTATATTGGCCCAAATGGCCTGGAAGTTCCGCTAAGGCGGTCCATTCCTTAGGAGTTCAGTGTTCGGTTGACAAGTAAATCCGACAGGTTCTCCTCTATATATAGAAAATGGTGGGGTTGTACTACTACGACTGATCATCGTAAGTGGTCTTCCTGGCACGACAAACTCCCGTAATGAGTTCATCATCCAATTGGATAATTTCTGCAACACTACCCAGAGCACTTCGATAGAAAGGCTACGGTTGGGCGATTGTTGAGTGTTGGCAGGGTCAAGTTTTCAAAATGATGTTTACATCAAATGAAGTATCTCGTAACTTCATTTTATTTTGATAATATTTTAAAGATTTAATCTATTCAAATCTTGTCTTATAGTCTCATCTATGTGGTGAACTTTTGAAACTAATTATAACTTGAACGGTGGTAGTTCAAGTAGTATTTGGAAAAGATATAAGTATATTGGAGTATCTTGTAACTTCATCTTTTAAACTTATATCTAGTAAATGATTATCTTATGCATGACAAAGATTTTCAGAAAAACGTTGAGACAAGGTTAGATATATGAGATCACCTTGCAACGATATTTTTATACAGTTATACACTGGAACTCTGTGTGTATTATGCATGGAAGAGGACTTCCAATATTTTGAAAAGTATATATGTATATATATATACTGAATATTTTGCGACTTCATCGCATTAAGATATCAACTTGGTTCATTTCTTTTGACCGAGACTTTCATGAGTACTATGAGAAGGCTCATATATTGTTAATCATTATAAATATTATTTTGGTGGGCTTGCTGCTCACCCTTGCTTTCTTCTTTCATCACACAACATCAGATCGACAAGATGAACAGGACCAAGCTCCCGATTCGTAAGCGATTAGGAGACGTTCCGCAGTTTTCTAGAAGCACTGGTGCCGCCATAGCTGAGGTAGGAACTACCAATAGGCTAGGCTTTCAACTTCTGATGTACCAGATTTATGTATATTTATGAATTGTAATAATGGCAAAGAAAAGTAAATTTATTCAGAAAACCTTTTAAGGTGTATTGGCAGATAATTGTGGAATATAATGACTTGTGGTTTTTTTTTGGATGTTCATCTCTGAGACTATAACGTGTGGTGTGTGTGTTTATTGTGGGGTCACAGTACAGAGTAGTTGAGTAATTATTAAGATTGGGTGTTATTAAGGGAAATGGAACTCGTGACAACCCGGATCCCCGACCCCGGATTTGGGGGTGTTACAGAAATGGTATCAGAGCTAAGCGTTATAAACCTCAGAGATGATGTGACGTTAAGATAATAAGTTCACTAAGATAATAAGAACTCTTGCCAAGTTCATAGTCGGGCTACCTAACGTAGTACTGACAGTTAAAACCCTTATGGGAACCCTTATAAATATCGTGATAGAAGCGTAGTTCGTTATCGTATATGGTAGCGGGACACCGAACCCTGAGGTTGAGGAGTAACAGCGCGATGATGTTTTATTACTAATTGGAGATCGGATTGTGGATCCGATAGAGCGTCCTAACGCAGGACCTGATGATGTTGATATTGAGGATGTAACGGTTGAGGATGTTGTCCTAGAAGGGACAGTTGCTGAGGAGGATCCCATGGAGAATCCTGACAAGAATGAATAAAGGACCATTGAGGAATTGATAACCATGGTTAGGGAAACTACCAGAGGTAGGATTGGCCGGTCACTACCGGAGGTTCGTTCAAGTTTGTAAGGATAGTAGCCCCTTTAACGCGGCTTACTCGTAAGACTGAGAAGTTCGAATGGACAGAGAAATGCGAGAACAACTTTTAAGAACTGGAACAAAGGTTGGTGACGTTCCCTATGTTGGCGTTGCCGGATGGAAAATGAGATTTTGTGAAGTGTAGTGACGCTTCGCATAAGAAATTAGGGTGCTTCTTATACAGCACAACAAGGTAATCGCGTACGTGTCAAGAAAATTAAGGGAATATAAAATTCGATATCCCCACCCATGAGCTTGGGCTCGTAGCAATAGTTTTGCCCTAAAGATTGGAGGCACTACTTGTATGGAGAGAAGTGAGAGATTTACCTAAGCCATAAGTGCTCTAGTACATTTTCACGCAGAAAGAGCTCAACATGCGCCAAATGAGGTGGTTAGAGCTAATCAAGAATTATGATTGGGAGATTCTTTATCATTCAGGGAAAGCCAATGTGGTGGCTGATGCCCTTAGTAAAAAGGAGAGACTCAAGATAATAATGTCTTTGGGAGAGTTTATAAGAGATTTTGAGAAAATGGAAATAGAAGTGAAGGTTATCGGAGCCGGTACCGAAGAGCTGTTTGAGATTGCAATACAGACTGAATTATTGGAAAAGAGCATATTGTGCCAGAAAAAGGTGATGAATGAAGGAAGAGAGCCAACAAATAAATATGAGATTAATACCGAGAAAGATGATAAGGGAATAATGAGGTATTCCTATAGAATTTGGGTTCCGAATGTTCAAGAGCTTAAAGATGAGATCTTAGATGAAAGCTAGTTTGAGGAATAAGATTTAGAGCAAACCCTGAACGTGATAGTCAGGGAGGTCGCCATCAAGATAGAAGGAACCCATAACATAATGAAGTGGAAAATGAGGATTTTAACGTATAAGATAACCCCAAGTATGGGAGAAGGATGAAACATTTCATACTAAGGAAACAGAAAGTCGAGTAAGGAAAGGAGACCCAAGACGGTACTCCTATACGATAATTCATGGACCTGTCTAAAAAAAGGACTTAGACTATTATCCCCAACCACCACCCTGAGGAAACAATGCGGTGAGAAATTCTTTCAGGACCTTTAAGTCTCTAAGCTCTCAGAGTTCCAAGGAACAGGTTGACCTAGTCGAGGCAAGAGCCTGGCTAAAGGAAATATAGGAATCATTTGAGATTCTAAAGGATTGACGAATCACAAAAGACTGTTTTTGTCACTTACCCTCCTAAGAGAGAGGCCACCCGCTGGTGAAAGACCAAGAAAGGCACAGAGCCAGAGGTTAGAATAAACTGATTAAAAGTTAGTCAATTGTTTTCGGGAAAGTAATTCCCAAGGTTATGGAGGTAGTGTAAAAGCTTTGGAGCTAGAACAAAAGCGGATGAGTATGATGAATTATGAATCTAAGTTGTAAAAGTTGTCAAGATTCATTCTGAGGACACGAATCCAGAATGACGGGATGTTTGAAATCAATGCTTATATTGTGTTGGTTCATGAATTAACGATAAGAGAAAGGAAAATGAAAAGAAACTGAAGTGGAAAGGAATATAAAGGCAATAGCGTTTGAGGAATGATAAGGGAGTTGGGTATGAGGAAACCCTAAAGACTCGTAACAATAGAAATAGAAAGGTATGTAATTGTCAGGATGAGGGTGATTCACCATGAGTTAAAGTTGATGATTGAAGGAATAAGAGATACATATATTTTATCCCCTATAAGTTGGGAGAATTCAATGAAACCTTGAGGTAGTTTGAAGGATAAATAATGAGACGCGGATAGATTGAGGAGACAAGGAAGTAAGAAATTAGGAAATTAAGAAAATTGGATGAAGGAAGTGACCTTCAAGAATGTGAAGTGTAAGACCGGTGGCTTGATACCCAGAAAGGGAGGCGCCAGGTATGAAAGATATCCCAACATTGAGATGACTGTTGAAATAAACAACAAAAGTAAATAAGGAATTATTAAGAAGAAGTTCCCGTTGAACACGACCAATATCTTCCAGAACATCCTTGTTATTGTTACCAAATTAGGCAAGAAAAGTGGATAACCGTTGTTATCTTTTGGAGGCCATTTTGATTAACCTCATTTTGTATACAGATGTTATTGTGAAATTAGGCATATACTATCGATGTGGGAATGATTGAATAAGACACCCTTATCAGGGATATATGACTTGATTTATCCATGGAAGGATGCAGGTACCTTTTAAAGGTGGAATTACGGATAGAACATCGGTAACTTAAAATGAATCCTAGGGGAATGCATAAAGGTTGGCATTTCACCCTTAATAGGGATAGTATGAGTTTTGACAGTATGATTTGGAAAGGGTTAAGGTAACAACAACCTTTAAGAATCAGTGGAGAAATTTTTCAGAAGTATATAGACAATGGTTTTAGTATTAGTAAATGGTATTTTGATATGCCCTGTATCTAGGGAATACAGGAGGAACGAATCAAGGATAACCTTAGAGGTTTTACAAGGAGAAAAGTAATATTCAAAATTCTCAAGAATAGAAATGTTGATAAAGGAAATATGACGTAATTATAATGATGCCAAGTGGGGCACGTGTTAAAACACGAGAAAGTATGGATCGAACCAGTAAAGGTCGAAATTGTTCAGGGTAATTAGGACCTAAGATAAAAGATGTTCTAAGTATGATTGAGAGTCAGTCGTGACAGTGATTAACCTCTAAAGACTGAGGCAATAACTTATGGAAAACATCTTCACTTAAGCAGTGATCGGAAATAGGGTAGAAAATTTGTGAAAGTGGTTAAAATGAAATTGACTATAAGGAAATTTTACTATCAGGAAAGGCCAAAGAGGTGGCCGACGCTTTAAATGTAAGAGAATAATTATAGGCGCTCGTGCGAGAGGAATACAGTGATGATGGTTAAAGCTGTGAAGGTTGTATTATGGTTTGGAAGATTGACATTCCTTCTGATGTCTGTGCAATACCCAACCCTAATAGTAGTTGGTAAAGGTTTAATTCGTGTAATCGCCATGAGCAGGCTATCTATCTCAGAAGATACTATCTTGAGATAAGCCAGGACCATGTTTCAAAAAGGACTAGACGAACCTTTGAGTTAAGTCTTCTGTTTAAGGCATATGATTAAGAATGGTATTAACCTGCTATCGTTGCTTTGATGGAAACTCTTCTGTAATTTTATTTACTTCATGTCATGTATGTATGTCAGGATCAGGAGTGTTCTTCATGAATCAAGAATGGTAATTATGTTACCTCCTTAGAAGGATTTGGTACGACATGTATGGACTCCGTATGGTTAGCTATTAAGATTTCATGGAAAGTGAATGATGACAGTGGGTCAGTGGTGGACCATAGTAAGGCAGTAATGATTCCGCGAGTAATGAGTTGATTACAACCGTGAGAGTTGTATTGGAATGGGTGTTGAGATTGAGTACCACTAATCGGGTCGTGGTAGTGTATAAGTTATCATTGATAGACTAATTAAGTCGATTATCTACCTATGATATATTTATTCCTTCTTATCGATAAAGAGTAGTATTACCTATACGAAAAAGGTTGCGGTATAGAAATGGGTTCTAGTAACGATGAGGTCTAGAATGAGATCCCAGATTCGATTTTCGATATCGAAGGAGTTTCAAAGGTGATTGTGTATAAGCTCGAGGAAGAGCATGGATCCATAGAATGATGGACGGAATGGCGAAAATATTTAAGCATGCGAAATGCGATGCGATAATACTTGATGTTGATATATATATACACATATGTTTTGTTCTCCTATGACAAACCTCTATAGTTCAGAGGTAGGTTCCAAGCCAGATATTTTGTGGCAGTATATTTTTTCTTCATATATACAATTCTCTTCAATTCGTTCTTTTCTCTTCTTTTCATTTTGTATAAGCTGAGAAGAACAACCCTTCTAAAAGGGGAGGTATTGCCGAATGACTATCTATCTTTGTGATAGAAGCCTAGTAGGATACCACATGTTGTTTAATTGCTTGTCAAGTACTAAAGGCTGGCCACCTTCTGTACTAACTATGCAATAGAACAAGTGTTCATGATCATAGTGATCTCTCAACAAATTCCTTTACTTCTATATGATTGATCAAACTTTGGGAAATAGAAACAGCTGAAAAAGGAGTAATAAAGTTGCGGTGGTATTCGGAATGGAAACGCATTCGTGATACTAAGGTTGACGAGGTTATTAAAAGGTTATAGAACGCTAGCGAGCAAAATTATAACCAGTATAATATTAGGAACGGAAGGTAGTAGCGATTACGAACTGGAAAATAATGGGTATTGAGAAGCAAAAGCTCTAATGCTAAAAGCTATAATGAGAGTCTGTGCAATAGACTTGAAAGAAATTGGAATGATCACTTAACACGGATTGAGTTTTCTTACGACAATAGATCATATGTCAGTATTGAGATATCGCCTTATGAGATCCTTGAGGGAAGACAATGTTGATCTCCCTTATGTTAGGATGAAGTTGTAGAGCGCAAGATGCTCGGACCCGCAGTAGTCCAAAGGACCAAGGATATAATAGATCTAATCAGAGGACGGCAGGTAGTAGCCCAAGATGGACATAAGAAGTATGTTGAATTGACACGAAAGGACAAAAAATAGGAAGTAGGGGACCTAGTGTTGCTATAGGTATTCCCTTGGAAAGGATTGATGAGGTTCGGAAAGAAAGGAAAGCTAAGTCTACAATTTGTTGGACCCTTGGATATATTAAGACGTTTGGGAAGTTAGCATATGAGCTAGCCCTACCCCCGAACCTGTAGCAAGTTCATAACGTGTTCCACGTATCAATGTTAAGGAAGTGTAATTCGGATGCCAGACAAATAGGGGTATAGGAGCGCATAGACATGCAACCAGACGTAACCTATATGGAGCAACCAGGAAGGGTATAGATTAAGAAGGAACGAGTGCTTAGGAGAAGGGTTATCAAACTAGTAAGAGTTTGATGGTAGAACCACAATGTGAAAAAAAATTGACTTGAGAGTTAGAAAGTGCAATACTAAGAAAGTATCCCTATTCATTTTCTACCTGATTCCGGGACGGAATCCTTTTAAGGAGGGGAGACTGTAATAACCCCAATTTTTGGAAAATTTTTGAAACCCTTATGAATAGTGTTTTTGCTGAATGAGAAAA
Source organism: Apium graveolens (assembly GCF_009905375.1). Taxonomy (NCBI): domain Eukaryota; kingdom Viridiplantae; phylum Streptophyta; class Magnoliopsida; order Apiales; family Apiaceae; genus Apium; species Apium graveolens. The sequence goes on from NC_133653.1 coordinate 154,020,200, forward strand.
CTTTTCATGCCACACTATGTAGGGGTTCTGATATGGATATTCTGAGATTTTATTAGCACTTTATATGGGATATAAGTGTATGTAAAGATCGTCAGAATCCAAATCCGAACACTTTGATTTTTCCCAGAAATCCAATAGATACGGAAAGAATTGAGTATAAGGTAACAGGATAAAAGGATTTAAATTAAAGGATTATAATAGAGGATCATAAAAAGGAATATAATGTATTGAGAAAGGTTAAGGGAACCTAAGTAATAAGATCCCGGGTATGATCCCTCAAACGATAAACGAAAACGAAAGTTAAGCGAACAGTATAACAGATCAGCGGTCATTAGGCAAACAATTAGGAAGTTAATCAAAGGGATTAGAGAGGATGATGTCACCCAACCAATGAGAAGAGGACAAGGAGGGGAGGATGACATCATGAGGATGACACAAGCATGACATGGGAAGGAAGGAGATGTGGTGGCTTTTTAACCACACAAAATCAAGGGCAACTAGGTAATTTACTAAAACAAACACAAAAATCAAACCAACCAAGCCAAGCAAATCATTTTTCATCAAAATCAAAAAGAAACCAAGGCATTGTTCTTCATGCTCTCGGCCAAAACAGAACCAGCACACTAAAACTGCTGTATCTCCTTCATTTCTCTCTCAAATATTGTGTTCTATAGCTCATTGGAAAGGTATTGAGATGGCCTACAACTATTGTTCACAAGTCTCGTCCAAATAATCATGGTAAGACCCTCATTTTTACAGTTCTTTAAATCGGACTTTTAGAAACTTCAAAGCCTAACTTTGTGTTCTTGATTTCTTTGGAAAGATCAAGCTTGTAGGAGGCTCCCTAAGGCTTCCTAGCAACTTAACACCTCCCAAGGAAGGTATAAACTTCAAACCCTAGCCTTTACTTTATTTGTTAGTAAGTTTAATGGTTGGTTTTGTGAAATGAGAAGCATGGATTGTGATTATTAGTAGTTTGATTTGATTTGGAAGTGTTTTGGTAATTGAAGCTTGATTATAGTTCATAGGTCTTGATTGTGGTTGTTTGAGTTGAAAACCTTGGAGATTATGGACTGATGTGGTATGGTTTCGGTGAAGTTTTGTTGTATTGATGGTTATGAGTTGGTTGGTGGTTAATTGGAATGGTTTAAATTTGGGAAATCACGTAAACATAGCCGTCGTAACGTCCGATTTTCTTTAGACTGCTTTTGTTCATAACATTAGGACCCGAGAACCCCCTGCTAGATTTTGACCATTGCCATGTTTAGATAGCTCATGTTACGAGCTTCGTTTTGATATGTAGTTCGTTCGATTCCGATGCACGGTTTAGGAGAAACGACCGTTTCAAGTAACGGCGTTTCGCGAACGAAACTTTTCCCATCGCCTTATTTTGAAACATAGGTTAAAGACCAAAAAGGGTTAATTAATGTATGAAACAATTATGGTAAGTGTGTTAGGCATTTGGTAAGCTACTCGCGAAAGAATCGCCTTAAAACTCGTAATGGTTAATTCATTAAAAATGGTGGAGCCGAGGGTACTCGAGTGACTTAAGTAAATCGTTAAGCGCAAAACGAGCGTTAGAGTCTGAGTTGGTTAGAGTATAGATTTACAAGTGAATTTGGTTTAATTCTAACTTACTTGTTGTTTATAGGTTACCAGACTCGTCCCGAGCCATTCGTAACCCCCAGTCGCTCAGGCAAGTTTTCTATCCGTTATACTGTTGTTGTGATGTATATATGTATATGCATTATCTTGTGATAGATGCATGTTGGTTAATTAGCAAATTTTGCGATATATTGAAGCATGCTGATATGGTATATATATGTATGCCTGTTTCGTATTCTTTCCATATATATCTGTTGATTCAGTTGATAATACCTATGCTAGAGGATAGCGGTAATTTGCATATACCCTTGGTATAGGGACCCAAAGGTGAAAATATTTTCTAAAACCGGGAGTCGAGGATCCCGAGTAGATTTTGTATATATGGATATAAATATATATATATATATACTTATATATATATATATATGGTCATAGTTTTCAAAACTATTAAACGAATAAGGTTTATTCGATAACTTTAACTTTATTTTATTAAATGAATATTATTTTGAATATTCATTCGACGGCTTATGACTCTTTATATTATTTATTGAATATTATTTCGAATATTATTCGAGGGCTTATGACTCTTTTATATTATTATTGAATATTACTTGGATATTCATTTGAGGATGTATGACTCCTTTATTTTATGAATATTATTTATAGTATTCATTCGAGGTATTATGACTCCGCTTATTACTTAATAATATTCTTTATTGTATTAAAGAATAAGGTGTCGATAATCAAACTTATTTTTGATTATTCAAATAAAGATATTACTTTCGTATAAGTATATCTTTGATTATTTGCTATTCATTCGAGTATAAGTTTTCCAACTTCTACCTCCATTATTCTTTATGGGAATATTATTTAAATAATAATATTCAGATATTTTCTAATATATGGGGACTGATTTATTTTGTTAAATCGGCATCACTCCAAACATTCTTAAAAATGTTTTGCGAGTCTTCAAAATGATTTTTAAAAGTTAGAGCGGATCCCAAAACTTATTTCTATATTTAAGATCCTCCTTTCGAAGGGGATTTAAATACTCGCTCAAAACCTGAGGGATCCGGCTCTGTGGTGTGTTTTATATTCGCAACAAGGTTGCTGTTTTGTTAAATGAATTGATTACTTACCCAACACTCGGGAAGTAAAATTCTTGGAACAAGTTAATCCATTAACAGGCATCGCCTGGGAAATATCGGTGAGTTTTCCTTTCCAACTAGATACGACTTCTTGGTGGAGCCGTATCAACAAGTTTCTACTTGGGGAAAGTGGGGACGAGCTTTACATTTCAGAGTCATGGATTTCATCTGAACTAGGAGTGGCGTAAGTGGTCGAGTAGCGCCGGCCCAGCCTTATTATATTGGCCCAAATGGCCTGGAAGTTCCGCTAAGGCGGTCCATTCCTTAGGAGTTCAGTGTTCGGTTGACAAGTAAATCCGACAGGTTCTCCTCTACATGTAGAAAATGGTGGGGTTGTACTACTACGACTGATCATCGTAAGTGGTCTTCCTGGCACGACAAACTCCCGTAATGAGTTCATCATCCAATTGGATAATTTCTGCAACACTACCCAGAGCACTTCGATAGAAAGGCTACGGTTGGGCGATTGTTGAGTGTTGGCAGGGTCAAGTTTTCAAAATGATGTTTACATCAAATGAAGTATCTCGTAACTTCATTTTATTTTGATAATATTTTAAAGATTTAATCTATTCAAATCTTGTCTTATAGTCTCATCTATGTGGTGAACTTTTGAAACTAATTATAACTTGAACGGTGGTAGTTCAAGTAGTATTTGGAAAAGATATAAGTATATTGGAGTATCTTGTAACTTCATCTTTTAAACTTATATCTAGTAAATGATTATCTTATGCATGACAAAGATTTTCAGAAAAACGTTGAGACAAGGTTAGATATATGAGATCACCTTGCAACGATATTTTTATACAGTTATACACTGGAACTCTGTGTGTATTATGCATGGAAGAGGACTTCCAATATTTTGAAAAGTATATATGTATATATATATACTAAATATTTTGCGACTTCATCGCATTAAGATATCAACTTGATTCATTTCTTTTGACCAAGACTTTCATGAGTACTATGAGAAGGCTCATATATTGTTAATCATTATACATATTATTTTGGTGGGCTTGCTGCTCACCCTTGCTTTCTTCTTTCATCACACAACATCAGATAGACAAGATGAACAGGACCAAGCTCCCGATTCGTAAGCGATTAGGAGACGTTCCGCAGTTTTCTAGAAGCACTGGTGCCGCCATAGCTGAGGTAGGAACTACCAATAGGCTAGGCTTTCAACTTCTGATGTACCAGATTTATGTATATTTATGAATTGTAATAATGGCAAAAAAATGTAAATTTATTCAGAAAACCTTTTAAGGTGTATTGGCAGATAATTGTGGAATATAATGACTTGTGGTTTTTTTTTTGGATGTTCATCTCTGAGACTATAACGTGTGGTGTGTGTGTTTATTGTGGGGTCACAGTACAGAGTTGTTGAGTAATTATTAAGATTGGGTATTATTAAGGGAAATGGAACTCGTGACAACCCGGATCCCCGACCCCGTATTTGGGGGTGTTACAGTCGACATCAACAACAAGAGTAGCTAAGAGGCGACACATTTTTACATAAATTTATTCCCTAAGCTTGTTGAAGGGGACATAGTATCTCCTAGAAGTTAGATGTGACGTGGAGTGGCCTTAGCAGAATTTCTAGACTTTAAACGCTTGGAGGTGACTTAAGCTTATCACCTTGAGGAATTCTACTTAGAATTTTCAACATTAACCTTCTTGAAGGAGACAGGAGGGGGGGAGATCGAGGGGGGGAGGGAGGGAGAGAGAGAGGGGGGGAGAGCTCCTTCGAGGCGACATACATTCTACAGATTTCTCGTACTTAGAAAATTCTCAAGCCTAGAAAGTACTGACTAACATTATAATTTCCTTGGAGCTTCTCAATCCTTCTTGATCTTGGAGTTTTAACCTTAATTCCTGTAAAGTGCAAACCTTTGAGCTATATCACTTCACATCTTCAAGTCATAGAATCTTTGTATATACCATTGAACATTCTCCTCAGATATGAATCTTTACTTAACAATTGTTCTAATGATAATACTTAGTTTACCTTAACGGATCAGTGACACATAATGCAGTTGGTCTGATTCACAGACAGCTAGTTGCGCTCTCAAATCTTTGTATTATAAACCTTATATCTATCGTTGAGTCTTTAACCTTATACATCAACCTCACTAAGATTCTTTTAGGTTTTCACACTAACTCTAAGAACTTCTTCGGATACTTTGAACCTTATTACTTCGTTATATGAACATATCATTGAATTTCATACAAACTTCCGTTGACGACTTTTTCAGTATAACTCCTAGAAGCATATGTGTATAAACCATGTATTCAATATGTACCGGTTCCAGTGGAACATGGGATTATTTGCAAATCCTTGTTCTATATATGTTAAGTTATCGAAAATACCATTGTTAAGATAACATATCCAACTTCAATCTTGCTCAACAAATTTGTATAACCATTATCCCTCGTATCTCTTACAAGCTACCAATAGTCTATCTAAGCGCATTTACTAGTTTGTGGGCTCTTCCACGCATCCACGAAGGATGCGGCCTATTTATATGATTCGGCTAGCTCCTTAAAGCATTCATAAAGGATGTGATTTATTCAAATGTTGTAGAACAACGGTAACACATAAGCAATGAAATGTGACCCACATATATGCATATTCCGAAAACGTGCTTAATTTTGACTATATATGCTGAATATGTGGTCCGGCTCTGAAAACACATCTTTGACAAGAATTAATATAACACATATATCCTCGTGAATCGTGTATGAGTAAAAAAAGTTTTAAATTATTATTTTTAATCATAACATGCATGTATATCATGCTGGTTGGTGAGTAAATAAGATATATTTTCAATTATTATGCTGGGTTGATGAGTAAATAAGATATATTTTCAAAAATAGTATATTGAGTCTTTAATTGTGGATAATAGATATCTAATGCAATTTTTCAAGTTACTTTATATTAAATTTTAAAAATATTTATATTTATACATCTGAAAAATGATTGAAGTCATTGTTCCGTTGCGTAGGTAAAACACCGTTTAATGTATTATTATTATTATTATTATTATTATTTTGACATCACGGTTAATCTATTATTAATTTATTATTACTAATAAAAGTCGCCTGTTTTTTCCGAAGTGTTGCGTGATTAGCCGATGTTTTGAGAGAAATAATAAGCGAAGAAAACAATAGTTTACTGGCGAGTCCAATCATATATGTTGTATATCACTCATTTCACGACTCCAATGGCGATGATGTCTTTGTCTCTCACCAATCTCCGTCAATTGGGGGCGTCACCATTGTCTATAACAACAACGAGGCTTCCTTCCAATTTCTCCTCGCAGCTCCACTTCTCCCCCGCCAAACCTCTTGTTTCGTCTCATACCCAAAGACTTCAACTTCGATGCCTATCTGGTTCGTTATATTAGTCTCTCTCTCCCCCCCCCCTCTTATCCTGGATTGTTAAAATTCGACTCAGTATCATTGAGTTAAAATTAAGGGTTCTTGATTGGAGTGGATTTTTGTACAGAATTCACAATATTAGCGATGTTGTCTCACATGATTGAAGTGTTGATTAAAAACAAAAAAAAAAGAACATTTAAGTCCCTAACAAGTAAACTTTAGTCATGCTAGGTTTAATGGAGTTGTGTGAATAATTGTTTGTCTCTATAAATTGTGTGAGATTTCTTCACGCCTTATTTTGAGGTACTTAATTTCATATCATATTGCAGTCTAAATTTAATTTGGAAAGCTTTGTTTTAACTTAAACCACAAAATGATTAGCCTACCTCTATTATGATTATCATCTTTCCGCGGTTATGTTTTTTTAAATAATTTTGTTTGATTATGAACATGGATTTTAGGATAGTTATTGATGTTTTTCTTCTTCATTCCTTACTTTGAAAATGTGCAGCATTAACTCCTGAGCTCAAGACCACTTTGGATAAAGTTGTCACCTCCGAGAAGGTCATTCTTTTCATGAAGGGGACTAAGGACTTCCCACAGTGTGGATTCTCCAACAATGTTGTGCAGATACTCAAGTCTTTGAATGCACCATTTCAAACTATAAACATTTTAGAGAACGAACTTTTACGTCAGGGATTGAAGGAATATTCCAGCTGGCCAACATTTCCTCAGCTGTACATTGACGGGGAATTCTTTGGGGGATGCGACATCGTCATAGGTTAGTCTGTTATGTTTATGATCTTTATGTCGTTGCTCCATATGATTTTAAAGCCTCACCTAGGACATAATAAATTCATTGTTACTATAGAGTAGGATTTGCTGATCAGGAATGTAAATACAGAGTAGTAAGTATGATGTCTCTTTTGTGCCAATACCTCTCCATACCCTCAACCCTCAATCTCATATTACTATGTTTGAACTCTTGGGATGTAAGCTACAGCTCTGAATACAACTTGATAACACCCCAAATCTGGTCCAAGTGACATTGGACACTGGTCATCACATTTTTGTTGTCATTCAAATAAATAAGAAGATTTTACACCTTTCTAAATATTGTAACGCTCAACTTTTATCCGACTTCTACTAAGCAATTGCAATTATACAGGTATCCTAGTGTTAGCAGCTTTTCTTCATCTGCGATGTTGATGATTTTCTCTCCCTGTTTGTACTTGCGAGCAAACAAATGCTCAACAAAAGTACTAATTATAATCTTATATAAATTCCTCTTAGTTTAGGAATAAAAGATTCAAATAATCCATGCCACCCTAAGTAGAGAAGTAATGACCACGTCACTTGTATACCTCCTGTCACTTGTATACATTCTGAAATTTAATTTACATGCACAAAAGTAATCTCCAATGAAAAGATATAAGAATACTTAAGACTTTAATATCTCAAATTTGACCTTTTCATACCTCCAAATGAAATATTCCTGCATATGGATAACCCCCCCCCCCCTCCCCCCCCCCCCCCCCCGACTTTTCTCAAAATTATGATAATAACAAACTACATAAATGATAAATCCAATATTCGTTTATTACGATACAATTAGAAAACCCAATGAATAAGGTATAAGTTATCTCCCGTTCTTCCATCAAAAATTCTGCTTTTTCCCGGATACTCGGGTTCAAATACCCATGGAGTCGCCGTTTGCTTACTGGCTTGATATAATTCAGAAAACACTAGTTTTCTCGAAGCTTCTTGTTCATATCTCTCATCAAAAGGGGCTATTCGATAATGTCTGTCTAGTAGACCCCCCGCTAACCCGAGTGAACATTCAAATATCTGCCCTACATTCATTCGTGAAGGTACCCCTAATGGGTTGAAGACCATATCAACAGGTCTTCCATCTTGCAAATAAGGCATATCTTGTCTAGGCAAATCTTTTGAAATGATACCCTTATTTCCATGTCTTCCAGCTACTTTATTCTCAAGACAACAAGAAATACCAAAAAGAACAGAAATGAATGCAAACCTCAATATTTATGCACTGCGAAACAATGAGACCTATGATTTTTAAACACAATTTAATACGTACAATTGAGTAGATCACCCTTTGCAATTCACAACTGGTGGTCAGCCTAGACCTAGTAGTGATCCCCTTATTGCATGCAATGTAATAGGTTCCCGGACCTTTGAAAGCCACGAAGGCAATTAACATATTCCACCCACGAAGGCCATTAATATTTCCAGCCACAAAGGCCAATATTGCCCCCAGCCACAAAGGCAAATAATACCCCTTGCCATGTAGGCCAATAAAATGTTTTGTTGCTCAACCTAATTGACTCTACTTTTATTTTTATTTTAAAAAGAAAATTAGAAATTGTTCTGTTGGGAGAATAATGATAAAAAACATCGCCACACGGGATTTTACGTCATCTCCGATATCCAGAATACAACCCATCATCAAATAATTCTTAAAAAAATTAATTTTTTGTTCTATTGACTTCTTCCTCTTCTATATTCTTCGCAAAAATTGCTTGAAGCTTATACATCAATATACTATACATCATCCTGTATTTGGAATACTAAACTTCTACACCTAGCACCTGCATATTGCAATGGTCAACTTCCAAATAGCTCCCACTTTGAATTCATTCAACTCCATTGCTTTTGTTAATATTATCCACAATGAATGCTTGACTCTTTTTGAATGGCCAAACATGTAGTAACCTGTTCTCACAAGCTTCATATACGGTGAGAACCAGCCATGTAATCGGTTAAAAGATGCTTACTGCTTTTGACCTGTGGAAATATTCTTTTTCTGGATATGTAGCTAGTCATAATTTCCTTTATTTTCTTTATATTCAAGTTAATAAGCCGTCCATTACCTTCTTAGAAGTTGCATATACAGTAAGATATGAATATTTCTTTGGGGTAAAGAGAATCTACTGGCGGGGTAGAAAATTTCTCTACCAAAGCGTCTCAAAATCACGTTTTAACATTTTTCTCGTAAATCTAACCACATGGATCGAAATATAATGCAAAAGTAAGTTGGTGTACAAAATTTTAAGATTTTTACCCATGGAAAATCTATCATACGAATGTAACGGCCTAGATTTTGTATGTTGTTTTAATTAAAAATTGCATGATATATATAAAATCAATTTTCATGTAATATAGCATACTAACTAATTTTTGCGTAATCTTTTAATCCATACGGTTATATCTCCGATTTTTTTTTTTTTTTTAAAATATGAATTTTAAGAATGCTGTGGTAGAGAAATTTTCTACCCCATCAGGTAGATTATTTTTACCCGTTTGTGTTGCATAATAAGGTATATGTAGTTGTAGTCAAGTACCATATTTTATTCCTTGCTTTTTAGCATGATCTTTATCGGCGTTGAAAATACTTTCTATATTTTTTATTGTCCTCTCAGACTAGTAATAGCATCATTTGAATTGATGTATTGCGGTACTTATATTCTTAATCATTCCAACTTCTTAATTATTTCCATATTTTTTCTCTTCCCACAGAAGCATACCAGAATGGGGAGTTGCAGGAACTGCTTGAGAGGGCATTACTATCCTGATGATAGTTTAATGAAACAGATACTGGCCTAAATATACAGGACTTGCAGATGTCTTATTGTAATTTATGAAATTTGTAGTAATGCATACAATGTATTTGATCATTGATGGAATGACTTCATCAAATGAAAAGTGAAGGTTGATCTTTAATGGAATTACATCATCATCTTAAAAGTAGATGTTGAAATATCAATGATACTTTCATTGAACTGATCTTCTAGTGTATACTTTTTTTAAAAAAAAACTATTGTCTATACTTGACTGATGGTTGTGGAGTGTCCAAGTAGGTCTGTGATCAAAGTTGTAGATGTAGAGAATATTTCTTTTGAAGTTTTAGACCAAGTGCTTGTAACTAGATTGAAAGTGGCTGACAAGTTCTCATTACCCAACGAGAGGGGAGGAGAGGATTGATGTTAGTGAACAAGTGGAGAACATGGAAGCCAACATTGACTGTGAGTTGGGATTGGTTTGTAGTCTTTAAATTGAACTTGACAAAGTTGGGAATAGCTGGTATTATTTAAAATTGAACTTGACTGGACGTTCAACAACTGATCTGCGACATTATTTTTGTCACTCTAGGAGTCATTCACGCTGTGTCTGAGACACATTCTAGATAATTAGTAAAACACATGGTAAAAATAGATGAACAACAACATAATATATATCTCAAGGAAAGAGACAACCTATTTTGAAAATATAATGCAAGTCTCCCTGCAGGGATTCCAGATACCCAACTTAGAAAAGATTGTTTCTATATATTCAATTTCAATGAATATTTAATACTATAATGATGTAGTAATTAATTGATCTTCATTGAATTCATAGAGTTTTCCGCATTTATAGGTGTTCTAGATGTTGAGTAATATAATGAACACTTAAAATGAGTAATCCCAATATATTGATGGATATGTCCAGAAAAATTCTACTATCGGCATTGCATCACCATGCCCAAGTGCATCATGAATTCTGTTTTGACAAAGTGCATGTCCCAGTTATAAAAATAAAGGTAGGTTGTACTGCTAGTACTCAAATACACAGTCCTGCAACCACACAAAATTCTCTATATACACAATTAGTTGATTTATTTCGGCTTACTATGCCACTGGCAATGTGGGTGTCACTTGTTATCCAGTGAGGACACTAATCATAAGAAAACTTGATACCAAATATCTAGTGGTTCAGTTTACTGTCGCGAGTCTTTGTTTTCGTCACAATCTGGGAAGTTTGAATGTTTGTGTCAAAGAGTGGGGGACTGGAATTTTGAATTACCAGCTTCTGGTTTCCAGCTAGCGTTCCTGAATTTTTCTTACTGGAACTAAAATAAACTTGGAGTGTCTATTATGTAGGACAAATCAGAAATCTCAGTGATCAGCCAGTGCAATAAGTTGTTCAACTACATTTGGGTCCGCTAGTGAACTTGTATCCCCAAGCTCGTCCAACTGCCTCGAGGCAATTTTTCTCAGAATCCTTCTCATTATCTTTCCACTTCTAGTCTTTGGAAGGCCAGGTGCCCAATGGATCTTGTCGGGAGCTGCGAATGCTCCAATCTGGAAAAACAGCCAGAAATTTGGTCAATGATACATAATTATAAAAGGAAAAAAACAGCAATCACTTAGGAAGACTCCACTAAATAAATTTATAACTAATGATTTTAATCTCAGCAATCAGTCAACACTAACTGATTGAGGATCAAGTAATGGATGCATTATCATCATTTGTTACAATGAGAAATAATACAAGTTTGACAAAGTAATTGTAAAGATTTAAAATTTTATTTAAGAGCGGCTGCAATAAAGAATATCACATTTTTGTAATTCCAATCGAAATTTTCATCTTATCTTCTATCCATCAGTAATATTAAAAATTCACTACAAAGTTGTCAGCAATTTATATTTTATATTACTACAAAGTTGTTAATATTAATCAGAGTGTTATGGAATATTAGAATTAATTTTAGAATTTCTATTTTAGATATTAATTAGCTAAGTGTTTTGGCGGGAAAAGTTGTTAGAGTTGTAATCATATAAACAGGTGTAATCTCATTGTCAAACATCAAGAAATTAAAGATTCAGATCTAACTATCTCAATTCTCATCTCTCTCTCTCTCATCTCATATCTCTCTGGATTTCTTAATTGCACTACTATCTTTAACAATCTATAGGAGGATCACACATCCTATAACAATGGTATCAGAGCTGTTCGTTCCTGTTTTCCGACCTCTTTAAATTCCGATACACACACTTCTACTTACGATCGATATACATATCGAATTGCTGGCGAAAACTCGAAGAATTACAGCGATGGAGAGACAGAGCGGCTCTCGATCAGGAATTGAAGAACAGGTGAGATCGCTAGAGCAACGACAAGAGTTGCAAACACAGAAACTACTCAAATTGATGATACTTTGGGAAAATTGATGAATGTAGTGGCCAGAATTGAAGATCAATTAAACAAGGAACCTGATCCTACTCTGAGAACGACTTGGGACACAGGTACTCCTAATTCGCTTAAGTTTGTACCTAAGCTTGAATTTCCCAAATTTGATGGTACAAACCCTGAATTTGGATTAAGAAGTATGCTAGATATTTTGAGTTGTGTAAAATTCCTATTGATCAAAAGGTTGATTTAGCATCATTGTATATGGTGGATAAGGCTGAAAGTTGGGCTAATAGTTACTTGTCTGGTAGGAGGAATGTTGAATGGGATGATTTTATCGTTGATCTCACGGCTAGATTCAGAGATGATACAGCTGTTAATATTGTAGAACATTTCAATAAGTTGTATCAAGAAGATAATCTAGAGACTTATATTGACGAATTTGAGAACTTAAGATCAGTCATGAAACAGCATAATCATGTCTTGCCTGATGGTTATGTTCTTGATAGTTTTGTGAGCGGATTGAAATCAACTGTGAAACCGTTTGTTAAAGCTTTCAAACCAGCAACAATTGCAGAGGCCATAGATTATGCTAGATTGCAAGAAGAATCCTTATCTATTAATAGCACTAAAGTTGTTAAAGAAAGGATTCATTTTCCAAGTAATAAGTTTGTGCCTCTGTTAGCCAACACCAAGCCACCTTTATTACCTACGCCTAGTTTACCTGTAACAGTAACTAAGGATAATCAGTTGGCTTTGACCAAATATCAGCCTAAAACTCAAGGACAGAAACCTGCTAGATATATTCCTGCAGATGTAAGGGCAGAGAAGATTGCTAAGGGGTTATGTTATTTCTGTGATCAACCCTATGAGAGAGGCCATAGGTGTAAATTTAGAGAACCTCAAATGTTTACCGTAGAAGTTCCAGGTGAGGAGTTGTCAGTAGAAGAGTGCAGTGAAGAGTTGGTTGTGCTGGAAAATGATCCTTGCATTTCAGTGAATGCATTAGTGGGTAATCATTCATTTCAGACAATGAGAATGCAGGGAATGGTACAAGGTAAAATGGTGCATATTCTAATTGATTCAGGTAGTACTCATAATTTCTTGGATTTAGAATTTGCAAAGAAATTGGGCTGTGCTATAGAGAAAATTCCACATCAGGCTATTGCAGTGGCAGATGGTAACAATATTTCTTGCAGCCATGTTTGTAAAAATTTCAAGTGGACCATGAATGGTGAAGGATTCAATACAGAAGCTATGCTAATTTCACTGGGAAGTTGTGATATGGTCCTAGGAATACAATGGTTACGTACACTAGGACCAATTTAGTGGGATTTCAAACATCTGAAAATGGAGTTTATATACAAGGATAAACCAATCTCCTTGAAGGGTGTGTCATCTAAGAAGCTTAAGGTCATTGAGGGCAGGCCTTCACAAAAATTGTTGGAGAATGCATCTCAGCTATGCTTATTACAGGTTTTGCCAGCTGTTAAACAGTCAAGTATGATGGAATGTAATACTACAGAGACTACTGATCAGCTTTATCCAGAATTGGAGCATTTAAAGCAGAAATATGCAACAGTATTCTCAGAACCACAAGAGTTGCCACCAATTAGAGGAGTTCATGATCATCGTATCCCACTAAAGCCTGATAGTACTCCTGTAAACATTAGGCCATATAGATATCCTCTTAAACAAAAGGACGTAATTGAGCAATTGGTCCAGGAAATGCTAGACATGGGAATAATACAGGACAGTGCTAGTCCTTTTTCTTCTCCAGTAGTGTTAGTTGGGAAAAAAGATGGTACTTGGAGGTTGTGCATTGACTATAGGGAGTTGAATAAAAGGACTGTAAAGGATAAGTTCCCAATTCCGGTAGTAGAAGAGCTTATAGATGAGTTGGCAGGATCAAGTGTGTTCAGTAAATTAGACCTTAGGTCTGGTTATCATCAGATGAGGCTGAATCCTGAAGATGTATATAAAACTGCATTTAAAACTCACAGAGGTCACTATGAATTTCTAGTCATGCCTTTTGGCTTGACAAATGCACCGGCTTCATTTCAAAGATGGATGAATTCAGTTTTCAGGCCATTGTTGAGAAAGAGTGTATTGGTATTTTTTGATGATATTCTTGTTTATAGCAAGAATATTACTGAACATTGGAGTCATCTTGAACAGGTACTACATTTGATGCAGCAAAATCTGATGTATGCTAAAGAATCCAAATGTTCATTTGCTATGCCCAAGGTGGAATACTTGGGTCATTTCATTTCTGGTAAGGGGGTCGAAACAGATCCAAGAAAGATTGCAGCCATTGTGCAATGGCCAAATCCAAAAACTGTAAAGGACTTGAGAAGTTTCTTGGGATTATGTGGATACTATAGGAAGTTTATCAAAAATTATGCTTTGATAAGCAAACCATTAACTGATTTACTCAAAAAGGGAGCATTTGAATGGACTGAGGAGGCTCAATCTGCATTTAATCATCTTAAACAGGTGTTAAGTTCTTCACCTGTTTTGGCGGTTCCAGATTTTTCTGAGCCTTTTACGGTGGAAACTGATGCTTCTCAGTTTGGAGTTGGGGCTGTTCTTATGCGGAGAGACCACCCTTTAGCATTTATTAGCAAAGCTTTGGGTCCAAAATGGCAGAAATTGTCAGTTTATGAGAAAGAACTACTTGCTATTGTTACTGCGGTCCAAAAATGGGAACAATATCTGTTAATCAATCATTTTGTTATTAAAACAGATCAGAAGAGTCTTAAGTGGCTGTTGCAGCAGAAAATATCTACTCCTTTTCAGCATTTTTGGCTTTCAAAGTTGTTAGGTTTTGATTATGAGATCCAGTACAGAAGTGGTAAAGAAAATGTGGCTGCAGATGCATTGTCTAGGGTGCATAGTAATGAAGTATTATGTCTGGCAATTTCTGTGGTATCATCTGGTCTGGAACAGTTGATTAAGAATAGCTATCAGTTTGATTCTCATATTATGTCAATTCTAAATCAGCTACAACAATAGGAACAGGTCCAGCATTATAAACTGCAGGATGGTTTAATCAGGAAAAAGAATAGGATTCTGATTGGTCCAGATGTTGATTTGAAATTGAAAATCTTTCACTGGCACCATGTTACACCTGAAGGGGGCCATTCTGGGAGGGATCTTACCTTAAAGAGGATTAAACAACTGTTTACTTGGAAGGGTTTTACTAAAGAAGTAAGGCAATTTATAAGAAATTGCCAAATCTGTCAAGCTGCCAAGTATGATGCATCAGCATACCCAGGCTTGCTTCAACCTCTTCCAATTCCAGTGGATATTTGGGTGGATGTCTCTATGGATTTCATCACAGGATTATCAAAATCACAAGGGAAGGATGTCATTTTTGTGGTAGTTGATAGATTGAGCAAATATGCTCACTTTATCAGTTTATCTCATCCTTTCACTGTTGTACAAGTGGCTCAGGCTTATATTGACAATGTTTTCAAACTCCACGGTTGGCCTAGAAGTATAGTTTGTGATAGAGATGTTATCTTTCTTAGTCACTTCTGGCAAGCTTTATTCTCTTTACATGGAACTGAGTTATTACTATCTTCTTCTTATCACCCTGCTATTGATGGGCAAACAGAAGTGGTTAATAGATGTTTGCAGACTTATTTGCGATGTATGTGTGGACAACAAGAGAAAGATTGGGTTTTATGGTTGCCTCTAGCTGAGTGGTGGTATAATACACATTACCACATGGCCACTAAAATAACACCATATGAGCTGGTATACAATCAACCTCCTCCATTGCATCTACCCTATTTGGCTGGTGAGACATCTAATAGAGAGGTGGATAGGAGTTTACTGAGAAGGGAGGAAATGATCACTCGCTTGAAGGATCAATTACAACAAGCACAGACTCGGATGAAATATTACAGTGATAAACACAGATCTGAGAGGCATTTTAATGTGGGTGATTGGGTTTGGTTAAAACTTCAGCCTTATAGGCAACAATCTGTACAGATTAGGAAGAATCAAAAACTTTCTTACAAGTATTTTGGACCATTTAAGGTTTTGGCCAAGATTGGCAATGTGGCATATAAACTCAAGCTTCCAGAGTCTACACAAATCCATGATATTTTTCATGTTTCTCAATTAAAAGTCTTCTATGGTACTCTTCCCTTGGTTGCCCATATTCCTGACTGGATGCAACAATCCTCTGCTCAAGTTCACAGGACACCAGTTGCTATTTTGGACAGACGAGTTGTTAAGTTTCAAAATCGAGTGCAAGTGCAGTATCTCATTCGTTGGGCAGGGTTGTCAGAACATGAAGCTACTTGGGAGATAGCTGAGACATTTGAGGAACAGTTTCCACAGTTTGTTGCTAGCAGTTCAGCTTGAAGAGTATTGGAACTTGGGGCAAGTTCTTTCTCAAGGGGGCAGGAATGTTATGGAATATTAGAATTAATTTTAGAATTTCTATTTTAGATATTAATTAGCTAAGTGTTTTGGCGGGAAAAGTTGTTAGAGTTGTAATCATATAAACACGTGTAATCTCATTGTGAAACATCAAGAAATTAAAGATTCAGATCTAACTATCTCAATTCTCATCTCTCTCTCTCTCATCTCATATCTCTCTGGATTTCTTAATTGCACTACTATCTTTAACAATCTATAGGAGGATCACACATCCTATAACACAGAGTTCATTATTTTGCCTAATTTATTTATAAATCCATTATTCTAAAGTGTTACTAGTCGTCCTTTATAACTTAATATTCAACCTCTTTTATATAATATTTTTCAGTCCCGTGTTGGACCTTGCAGAACAAATTAATACTTTGTTCAAATATTTTACATTTTAAGAAAAGCACATAGGTCTCTTATCAACTATACAAACCAATAATCTTGTCAATAAGTACATACACACACTTAACACTAAATGACACGACTCTATCTCTAATTTTAAAATATGAAATAGAATAATATTAGAAATAAATAACAAGTAACAATATTGTAAGTAATAATCTGGGTGAAAGCCCAAAATAACTAAATTTTCTATGTAATTGCCCAAAATAACTACGCGCTGAAACAGTGCCTAAAATAACCAGATGACTACGCATTCTCACCATGCGAACCCCATACCATGCATACGCTAGATGCGTATGTCCGCCTCCTTTTTTCTACTCATTTATATTTGTTGAAGTACACACATTCCTAGAATGTGATTCCATCGTACACGCATACGGATAATGCGGGGATCATGTGTTTGCGCATAAGACAAATGCGTGTATAGGAATCTCTTTTGTAAATACCTAAGCATATTGGCGTACATTCAAGACATACATAAAATATGCCCATCCATTAGAGGACATCACCAGCCGACCACCATTCTTACGCACATCAACACTACAACACCTTTCCATTCACACCCCAACATCCCAATTCCAAACCCTACCTTAATACCAAAGATGCAATAGCATCAATTTAATACAAACACATAAAAATATAGATAACTAGTTATAATCACCACATCTCTTTAAAGTAAAATCCCCCAATACAAATTATAAATTTATTAGACAATAATCGCAAAATAAAAATTGAATAAAGACACAACGATTTAGGACTACTAGAGCCTAAACCCTTATTTAAAATTAAAATTTTATTTTAGGGTTCAACAATCCCCCATTTGAGTTTAGAAATATTAAAAAAAGAAAAAAAACGCGTTTTGCCTTCAAAACCCAACTTCATCCAACGTTTTGGCTCCTGAACCCAACTTCATGTAACTTTTTGAACTTCAAAAATTAAAAATAAAATAAAATTGGTCGAGACGCTACACAATGTAGCGTTTTGCTCGAACGTCGCACGATCCAGCGTTTCCGGGTGCTATTTTGGACTTTTTTCACTTGTTGTGCCATTTTGGGCATTTTCCCCCCGAATTGTGCCATATAGGCCAACACCCTTTTCAAAAAAGCCAACCCCACACATGTTTGAAGATCTTACTGTACATTCTTCTAAGTCTAGTACAAAGAGTAGTGCCAGTGTGTATGGTTAAGCTCAATTCCTCAGTGATCCAAAAAGTTACATTTGGCAGAAAAGTTCCATTCAAAGGATATCTGGTATAGAAAATAACTAGCTAAAAGCATTTAACGTATTTACATACCTGTTTTCTTACTGCAAGTATTAAACTTTTACGGAGCTCCTCGCTGTATGGAACACCCTCTGCTAGAGTGACAAATGCATATATTCCCTGTCCTTTGACCTTATAAAATGTACAATGAGGTTTAACCAAGTACTTCATGGCAGATATATGTGTTCAAAATACAGCACAGAAAATATAGTACCTCATGTTCAACACCAACTACAGCAGCTTCAGTACAATGGGAGTGACAAACTAGAGCAGATTCAACTTCTGCAGTGCCGATCCGATGCCCACTGCATGGATATTACAGAATAAATTATATAACTATAGAATCTAAGAATATGGAAAGCTTCATAATTTATTTTGCGCTTTCAGATTTGCTAGTTTGTGAAGTATATGCGAGAAGAACAGGAATGATACGAATCTGTACTTCCGTGTAGTTTGTCTTGTGCAGCAGAATACAAACGTCAGTAATGCATGATAAGTAGTATATCAACACATAATATAAGCATGTTATAATAAGGATAATTAATTGGGAATTTGACCCGGCTTTAAGACCAGTTAGATGTCCAATAAAGTATACCTGACATTGATAACATCATCCACTCTTCCAGTAATCCAGTAATATCCTTCCTTGTCCCTGAAGACAATATTGAATTCTTATCTCTACATACTTCTGATAGTCAGATGTCTAAACCTAATAGAGCATTTAGAAATAAATTGAGAAATGTACGTGTTCAATAACAACCATTAATCTAGTACCTTCTGCATCCATCACCACTAAAATAATATCCAGGGAAAGGCTTGAAGTATGCATTTTCATATCTCTCATGATCCCCGAAAAGAGTCCGGAACGCCCCAGGCCATGAGCCTTTAATACACAAATATCCACTACACTCACCTTCAAGCTCGTTACCCTTGTCATCGACTATGACAGGCTAATGCCACATAGAGGGGGGGGGGGTTATTAATTGAAAATATGAGAGATATTGCAAGAAAATATAAACCTGTCCAAGGAAATTGCAATTCCATTACCCGAACGCCAAAAAAGGGAAATGTAGCAGAACCAGGCTTCTGTGGCCAAGCACCTGGTAAGGGAGCAATCTGAAAGAGCAGAAATAAATTACAAGAAACATATCTGCAGTGTTATAAACAGGTCAGATATACCAAAGCTAGAGGAAATAGACACAACATATACCATGAAGCCACCTGTCTCTGTTTGCCACCAAGTGTCAGATATTGGACACCTCGAGTCTCCAATCACATCATAAAACCACCTTTTACGAAAATGGACATCTTTAATGAGATATCACTAGTTCGAATCGTAACTGTGGCTATTTAAGAATAAAATAACAGCTTAAAGCATGAATATTAAGACAGGCAAGTAGAGTTAAGAACCTCCATGCACTTGGGTTGATGGGCTCACCAACACTTCCAAGAACACGTAAAGATTTGCGCGAATAACGAGTAACATGCTGCATTTTCAAAAAGATCGAGTAAAGATACCAAATTATGCATACGAGTGTGTGGATTGTGCTATTTGATATATAATATGCAATATCGTGTTAAGTCCACAGTAATTTTCTTATCAAGTAAATTTTTTAACTTGGTTCAGTCTAAAGAAATGATACAGTGTGATGTCTGCTTCTACATTTAAAGAAAAAACTACTATAACAATATATATTATTGTTTATCATTGGGAGGCTGGTGTTGATTGCTTTTGATCGCACCATTTGGCAGAGAGATAAAATTATCCCTTTTAAACAAAAGGAGAGATCTATCCATCAGATACAAATGTCATCACGGAAATTTAGATAAAAATTAAATTAACGAGTAAGAGGATAAATATGAATGCTACCATCAGGAAATTTCCTGTGGAGTGTTAGTTAATGATGGAAATCCTTGCTTATGAGATTATTAGAGCAAGGCTCAAAATAGATGGGCACAAAGCAGGTTGGCAAGGAGACACTTGTATGGCAAGGTTGACACTTAATATTTGTATTTACTAGAATTCTTTTTTTTTTCGGGGTGGGGAGGTGTTAAGCCTAGTACAATCTTTATATTATAAAATACCATCACTTTAACAAAACAGAGTAGATTTATGAACTACTAGACTTGTTGTTTCCATCTCTTCTGGCTCAAGTTCATGAAATTGGGCACAAAGGACATATTAATCCTACATGGTAAATCTACAAAGTAATTAAAGGGGATAAAAAAAACTTATTAGCAGATGATATATTTCTTTGGTGTTATACTAATTTTGAACAATATGCTAAATCTACAAAGTAATGAACAATACAAGTCTAATTAAGTGGAAGATAATCAAGAACATAGCCGAGTCTCTGAATAAATAAAATTAACAAACAAAGACATTATGGGACATCTCGATGAGATACTGCATTCCTCACTAGAATAAATGTAGAGGAACTGTATTAAAAAAATCATTTACCTAAGAAAAAATATGAAAATGTTAAGAAAATGACATAATGGACATAGCAAACACAAAAAATCAGGCTTCAGCACGCCATACTGCCAACATGTTTTCTTACAGATCTCACCAGTCAAGACATGTTTTCTTACAATCTACCAGTCAAAATAATATTTGTGCTGAATCGCATGATTGGCAGTAATTCAAGTACGCAAGCTACTGAGTTCAGCTATAGTGCTGATCATCAAAAATTAGTTAAATGATTCTCATTACCTCATTTCCCTCGCGCATGAGAGACCGCACCAGTGTGGGGGCAGTATAGAGTAATGTAACCTTGTACTTGTCAACGATTGCCCAAGAGCGCCCAGGATCTGGATAATTTGGAGCCTGGGGATATAATATATCTATTTCACTAGATTTTGTAGAAAATAAACTCATTATCACATATACCATACAATTGCAACACTGAGATTAATCTGCAGTTTCATCTAGAAATTGTACAAGTAAATATGAAGAGATATACAATATGTAAAGGATCCCACCAAGTTAACTTTATGTTTCCGATTTGGTTTAAATGGTTCAACTGTAGTTTTCTCTAGTATAATCTATGCTTATGGATGCAGATAGTATGCAAATAATACGAATATGACGAAGATAACATATACCGGTTTCATAAGGTGATCCAGATCTTCATAATAACTAAAGGACACTGGAATATGATGAAAGACGAGAACAACTGTATCGGACATTAGAAGGCTCTGGTAGATACTGGATGGATCATGCCAAAGCGAGCACTAAAATGTTTCCAATATCAACTAATAATAGGACTTCTAATGTATTTTGATATATAAAATTACATCAACTGCCATTTAAGCAGGTGAGTACCTAGAGGATAAAGCATCAAGTCCAAAAAAAAGGTAGGTTACTGAATTTTAATTTTAAAAAATTAATAGATTTCAATATTTTGATTTGAGTTAATTTCACATTTAATCTAGAGCTAATGTTACTATTAATTGCACACTTATGCATGATTGTACAATCATAATGATATCGTGAGAACATTAAAATATCAGAACCTAATAAATTAATAGGCAGATCTACTCTTCATGGTTTATAAATAAATGAAATTTACATATATCGTCTAATACTGCTGACACTGAATTAGTTATATATTATTAAGCCTGTTTAGACTTATTTGTGCATATCATGTTCCGGTACAAGTAAAAAGATACAAGACATCACAAATTATTATGTACTATGTATATCTATTTGTAATATTTCTACGTTATTACAAAGCAAGAATAATCAGATTATTGTTATCCGCATGCAACCCGTACAATATATGCACATTTTTTTCCTTTAGATCAGACATTCAGGTATTAAAACTACATGAGAAATTTTGACTTACCCCTTCATAGACAACGACCGTTGCTCCATTGAGCATAGGTCCATAAGTAACATAACTGTGTCCAGTAATCCAACCACAGTCAGCAGTACACCTACAATGCAACGCGTGAACAGTTATTCAGAAAATCAGTAGAGATTTTATATACACTTCAGAAAGAGGAGTTTAAATGTAAATTCTTATAAAGTGTTATAGATTGTACCAGTAAACGTCTTCTGCTTTATAATCAAAGGCATACTTAAATGTGGATGCACTGTATATCATGTAGCCTCCTGTTGTATGCAGAACTCCCTTTTAAAGTGCCCAGCAAACTTAATTAGGACACTCAATATATGTACAACAAAAAAACAAAATTAGTTATCTGACTTGACGAGGATTAGTACCTTTGGCTTCCCTGTGCTCCCACTGGTATAGAGCAGAAAAAGTGGATCTTCTGCATCAACCCACTCCACCTCAGACGTGGTTGGATATTTAGGCACAACATCCTGAATGATAGAAATGTGAAAACAGGCAAAAGTAGTACTCAATAATACAGAAAGGAGTTGGTAGGTAATTGAATTTAGGGTTGAGAAATGAGGCACGCCTAGTTGTACATCAGTAACAGGCTTCAATTGAAACATTAGAAATAGTAAGAACAATGTTACCACATAAGTCAATTAGAAATGATTACTAAAAATTTGACATTTATTACTTGAAGCTTTAAATTCTATTAAGATAAATTATAGATGTAAAAACCTTCAAAAATATTACTGCCAACTGCCAAGATTCTTTTAGTAAAGAGGTTCATAGTCACTATTTACTCTTCCTTTTTCCGTTGCAACTTGGAGAGGAAAAAAAATTGAAAAAAATAATAAGACATCAGCACTTAGATAGAGTAAAATTACATGTGAAAAGGAAGCATTGTATGGTTAGTGTAAATGACATATGGTCTGGATTATCACTACAAAAATGCTGTATATGAAAGCTTAATGTATCAACATAAGCAAGTAGTTTAGATTTGAAACACTACATATAGGGAACAGAACTTGCGCCCGATTATTTTAACAAACTTATTGCTTAAGGTCTCAGGATTTATATTGAAAATGCATTAAATAACACATTCATCATATAAACCTTGTAGACAGTAGTAATTATTTCAAAAATTGAAACATGCAAAGGAGTTCGGTTATAGAAAAAAACTGTTTCCTCATCCAGTTATCTACAAAATATACACAAGAGCAAAACCAAATCATGTTCTTTACTCACCTGCCACCAGACATCTCTTCCCACTTGCCATTCAGTAGCTTCTCTCTTCATTGCTGTTTTATTTTCATAGGTCAAACATGCACCTGTACAGGAAATGGGAAGTCAAATTATAAAACAAAAACCACTGTGATACTAAAATGAATGAATCAGATTATATTTATATATAATTTAATAATATGGATTACTTGATTGATCACAACATTATGTGTAGGAAGGGAATCCTCTCATTCAACATTATGAACATGCACCGATACAGTTTGTTCCAGGCCTATGTTACTCTTTTACTATTAACTTGGCAAGATATCAATTACAAATTGAATGAGCTATATTTTGTTTTCATTTTTCACATATGCAATTATCATGTTTCTCTTGAGATTTAAGATGCATATTACAATTTGCAATTTGACAACTACAGTTTACCGGTGTATGAGTTCCAATAAAGTAAACGGAAAAACAAGTGTTGCTAAATAGTACTGTATCTTGCACTCTTTCACTTTTCATAATGTCGATTCCCTTGATTAGTGATTTGTGGCAATTACTATGTCTTGCATTCATAGATTAATATGAGTATCATGTCAAATTCCTGTAATTAGTAAGTATTTTATTCGTCGATCATTAAAAGAAATTGGACTTTGTTCTTTTTATAATTTAACTCCAAACATTAGGGGCTCTCATTACACTGTAAGAAGCCAAAAGTCACTGAATCGTATAATTTGCTATGATAGGGGGAAGAAGGGAGCTCCTTTTCATGCCAGTTTTCACATTTATTTCAAAATCATTCTTGCACTAAGGTTATGTCTGTTCAAGGGATTCATCATCTTCTTGGAAAAGTTTTTTTTTTTAGAATTAAAAAAATTCTATTCTAAAATTATTTAATTATCTCATAGACTGAAATTTCTAAATTTTTTATGGTGATTGCTGGATTGGTAATACCAAGGGGAGGTGGAATTTAATAGTCACCTTCAAATGAACTTAAAAAAATTATTTACCTAACAATACGGAAAGTAGCCCTTCTAATGATATAAAGAGTTAAGGCTAGTAAAATGGGAGTAAAAAGTTTAATAATCGCAAGTAATTAATCTCTTGAGGTAAACACAGCCCCAGTAAAAAAAATAAATCCATCTTCCATTCTGAGGTTAAACTATTTCATGTACTCAGTCTTTCTTTAACAAAAGAAAAGATACCTAAAGAAAACCCGTTCTTCGATGATTCTGTGAGTGCAGCGTCAACAATCTGTTTGAGACGTATCAGCTTAGACCCTCGCATGACAGCATTGCAAGTTATCAGTACCTTTGGTTTACAATCACTTATTCTTTGGGCAACAGATTCAGCAGAGAATCCAGCAAAAACAACCTGGAAAAAATCAAACTTGCAGTACTTCGATAAATGCTAATTCAAAGGCATCACAGATTGTAAGCACCAGAAGTCTAGTAACAAAGGACAGGAGTTTTTTATCATACCGAGTGGACTGCACCGATTCGAGCACATGCAAGCATAGCTATTGGTAATTCCATCAGCATGGGTAAGTAAATTAAAACTGCATCACTCTTTTTAACACCGATATCTTTCAAGTAATTGGCAAGCTGTAGAGAGACATGAAGCAAACCATTTAACTGAATCCAGCTACACATCATTATATGAATATGTCTTTGCAGATAGTGTGTTATCAACCTGGCAAACCCTTTGAAGAAGCTGGGTGTATGTCAAAGAGGCATCAGCACCAGGCTCGTTCCCTTCCCAATAAATTGCAATTTTGTCACCATTTCCAGACTCAATGTGTCTATCCAAGCAATTGTAACATATGTTGGTAATCCCACCCTCAAACCACTGATCAAAAGTAATTACAAAAAATCAGCCAAAGACCTAAGAGGAGGGGTTAACAAGAATAATCAAGTAAAACAAATTTTCTAAAAAAGGAAGACCTTAATGTTGACATTGCCCTTCCTAACATCAAGATTTCCAGAGTAGACACTGGGATCCCATGTACATTTCCAGTAAAACTGAGCTGCAATTTCAGACCAAAACCCAGCTGGGTCTTCGATTGACATCTTGTACATTTCCATGTACTGACCGAAATACAAAATAAGAATAAAAATTAACAAGTGTTCACAAGTCAGAACCGTTGATTCTTGACAATACAATAATTGAAGTCATTTGTACTAGTTACCAAAATGCGATGTGAATCAGTGTAAGCAATGATTAGTAGAGGTATTATTGGTAAATTTGAATATGGTTTTCAAGAGTTGGAATGGTTTATAGCGGAACATGATGCTTAATATATAAAGAATTGAAAGGAAGGAAACACACACCTTATGGAAAGAGGGGACAAGAGCCTGTGATGAAAAATCCGGAGAGGGAAAAACAAGATCATCTTCCTCAGAAGCAAGAGTTTGCCCATGTTGCACAGCATTTAGCTTATGCTGCTGATGATGATGATGATGCTTTGGTATTGGAAATCCTCCCAATTTGTGTGGAGGTGGAGGATGATAAAAGTTGAGTACGGTTGTTGTGGTTGTGGTGAGTATGTAATTAGTGTGAGAAATACGATTATGATTAGAAAAGTGGCAGTATATAGAAGCAGGAAGAGCAATCATTATGTAAAATTGGATGATGAGATAACAGGGATGGATTTATTTACTTTAATTGAGTAGTAATAGCAAGAGGGGTTAGGACAACAAAGCCTGGCGATTCATTTGAGGGGCTTGATCCACATGTGATTGATAAACTGTGTAAGTAATAAAGCTAGTTGTTCTTTGTCGTCTTGACAAAAGTCCATTCCTTGACAATTTTTAGATATAGCAGATGGCCTTGTGGAGAGGAGGGCGTTTAAGGAAATACAGACAGTAACTGTTTTTTTACTAAATTTATTGCTTTGCAGAACATCAAGATTTTACATTAAAAGCGTGGGTTTAATTTGCTCCACTAATCAATACTTATGAAATCTTTGTATATTAAATGCTGCAATAGTCATCGGACAGCCCCCCACCCCCCTCATATTCCTATCCATATTCTTCCCCCATTTTTGGCAAGTTGTAAACATCCAGACAAAGTTTTCACATTTCTCTTGATAATATGATATCAGTTCCAATGACGGAATCTCAAAGTCCCGGTTCAAAAGCAGCAAGGATTCCCCGAGCAACCTCGAAAGCTCTGCTGTAATCATCACATCTCCAGGGTCAGTTTGAATATTCAAAGTCCAGGGGCTGATGTCCCATTCCATTTTTGTTTTACTTACGACAGTTAGCTAACTGCTGACAAACTGCCGCCTCTTGAGAATCAGCAATCCGTCTGAAATGTATACGCCCAAAATCTTTAAGTTCCAAGTTCCTTACCAAAACATCATCACCGCAAAACAACCATGTAAACATATATATATATATATATATATATTTAATTCCTAAAAACCAGCATGAACCTCCAATTGTGTTATTACCAAGATGCTACTCCCTGACAATACGGAGGTGGTTTTGGTCATCACTGATGCTGCTGCACTCTATTTCATCAAACAAGGATTCTTATTTTATAGCTATTGTTGCGGAGTATCATCAAGTCAAAAATAAGTTTCTATAGCATACACATGAATATTTTAAGCAACTCAACATGATCCACATCTTGGCGGTGTGTCCTTGGATTATTTTCTTCTTTTTTTTAAAAAAAAAAGTCTCTCTATACACACATCAATATGCTTTTAGATTGTCATGCTCTGATGGTAACGGAACAACAAATTAATCTAAAAATTACATACAACTGATGTTGGATTTGGCCACACCCTTGTGACCTCTAAAAGCAGATGAAACACTGCTCGAGTAACAAGTAAATATTCTGCACTTTTCACTTAGACCCTTGAAATGCTGATTGATTTGTAACAACGCAAGAACTGTGCTTTAAGGGGCGTGAGTTAACAATGGGTCCTCAAGGAGGACAACGCAGGTCCAACAATAAGGTAAATCCTACAAAGATATGTTGGTGCATTTCCATAGTTATTTATCCCACACTATGCATGTTGACATAGATGCCCTAGGTCTTCACAGTGGGACTGTATGTAGTATACATGGCCCTCGTATTCCAAACCTAATTGCTGAATGCTTCTAGTTTTAAGATGACATAACATTCACCAATCCTTTAATTTCCTATTTGCTTTGAAGCAAAACTGAAAAATGAGATAATTACCGGAAAAACACCCAAATTTATCGGTGATCCTACCTTACTAAGGAAAGTCATTTGCCATAAAAAAGTATGTAACCATTTGTCATGCCTTGACATGTAACTTTCTAGTTTTCAAATGTTTCTGTGTTTTTATACGAGCATGAATGCTTAGAACAGTAAATCAAACAGGAAATAAGAGAGAGACGGGATTAGAGAGAGAGAGAGAGAGAGATTGGTGGAAAACTGATTTCCATTTTCTGAATAATAGTTTCAACATCCTTAAAACTACAAACTGCTGGTCTATTTATGCTCATAGACTAATAAGACCTAGTAAAAGACTACAGTACCCTTACATACTTCTATCACTACTAACAGTGCTGATAATAGGCTTTCCGACATAACCACAACAATATAGGGGCTTCATCAACACAGTGAGAGTTGATGTGTTAAATATCAAAATAATAACTATTTTTCTATAATAAATCAAGCATAGATGAAGGAAGCACTACAGCTTACAGGCTAAACTCCTACAACTTTATAAGTGAAGGAATGTAAATTTCAATCTTCAAACAGCAGGGTTGGGAGTGGTGGATATGAAGACGGGCTCGGGATGGGCATTGAATAGGTGAAGCCTCTTAGACGAGTATAATCTAAAAGGATAGGGTTTTCTGGACTGTAAACATACCTCAGAAGGCTTCATGGGCAGTTCACGGTATTCTGAAAGCAAAGACCGGAGACTATATTTCTCATGTTTGATACAATACTGTCAGTGGAGAAAATCTATCTCATTTGGCACGATCCATGGGTGAATAACACCCTCCTGTAATTTCAGCTTGATCCTCGGATAATCTCTACTCTTATAACCTCGATAAAGTAAGTTCATTCATCCTTGATTGCACACAATCACTGGGCTCTTCACCCTTTCTATCATGTCTCTCCAAGGGACTTCTGAAATCTTGTCCACTATATGGAACTCTTGTAGACGACTTGGCATAGGCCCTAGGCGGCACATGATGATCACACACTTTGTCCATTCCTGAATGTTGTTTTGTGCTATAACTCACGCTCAAGGACAAGGACACTAACAATAAGATGAATAATTTCGAAATGCACACTGATCCTTTATATATTCTATGCGGTGCTGCTAACGAATCTACAATGATATTTTGAAGCATAGCCCTGTGCCATAGCTGCAAACTGCATAAATATTATCCCTAGCTCTCTCCTAACAGTAATCTAACCTCTTCATCAGTGTAGCTATTTACAAGATTTGGCTGGAAAGAAACTCCCAAACTCATGGAAACCAATCCCAGCTAGCATTCTCATTAAGGTCAAGCAAATTGTTAGAGATAGAGCCTTTGGCTGTGCTCTCAATTTCAAAAACTTGCACGTAGGAACCCAGGCTACCCAGCTATTATTAGTATTCTGTACTCTGTACTTAAAATATGCTGCATGTTGCATGGTTTTTCATATTTTAGATGCTAGTTTGGTTTTGGCTTTTTGAGAGCGATTAATCCTGCACTATCACTTTAGCCTTAGGGGGTGCCCTAGTATTTGTACCTATTTTCCTTGATTATAAATTTTTATGTAACACAAAAATAATAGCATTTAACCATGATAAACATAGGGACTTCATCAACACGGTGAAAGTTGATGTGTTAACTATCAAAATTATGACCAACATCTCTTTTATAAACAAAGCATATATGAAGGAAGCGCAACAGCTTTTTGCTGAACTACAACAACTTTCTAAGTGAAAAAATGTAAATTCCGTTCTTAAAATGGCAGAGAGTAGGGAATGGTGGATATGAAGACGGGTTTGGGACATGTGTTGCATTGGTGAAGCCTCTTAAAGTAAACATCACTCGAAGGCTTCCTTTGGAGCTTTACAAAATAAAGATTTGAAGTGAACAAATAGACATTCTACATTAAGGTCATGATACTTCCTAGGTACTTAAACAAAAGGAGTCAATTAGTTAAAATAAAAATTCATGTTCTAGGCTACAGTTTGACTGAGCAATTAGAAAGTATTTTTATAGAGATGTTTTACTTTCAAATTAATTATCCTTACAAATTACAATATTAACATGTTATACTTAAATTTATACTCAGATTTACGTCAACAAATACATTAATCACCAACTACGATGTATCCTAACCACATCATTTGGTTGAGAACTACAAACACATAATAATTCCTCAAAAAAGATAAAAAAAAAACACAATACGTCGATATAATCTCCGCATAAAAAGCTTAATACGACTCTTATCCCAAACACAAATAGTACCGACTGCACCACATTCTGGAAACAGTATTTGTATCAGCTTCGTACTTACTAAGACTTAGCAAGTAACTTTTGTGCACTAGTAATTACACTGCCAAACATATTGACATGAGTGAAATTATTAAGAAAAAATATTATAAGGCAAACTGATGGCTTTTCAGGAATGATGATGAATTTATTGAAGGATTTATATAATGTGGTATGTTGGGTCCTAGCGTTAACTCTGTGACTGATTAGGGTATGCTCATTCAATACAAGATGCTCCAGCAATACACATAATTAACACTAATAACCAATTTTTAAACATATATCAAAGTAGTAAGAGACTACATGTAACAACACATAGATACTGAGTCGTAAAATAACAAATGTTCACTATTCTGTATAGGCAAAATCCCTTCAAGGGACACATGATCAGTACCTAACATCACCACCGCCATAACAAAAATTGGTAAGATGTAACTTAAAAGCATAACATTGTATATGGACTAAGTAAAAGTGATCAAGCCTGGGTTCCCGTCAGCGCTTTCATCTGAATATGGTTAGGGTCAGTAATAGTTGAAGCAGAAGTAGATACCACAGTAGGCAAAGCTTCATACGACCCGA
Organism: Apium graveolens; assembly: GCF_009905375.1. Lineage (NCBI taxonomy): Eukaryota > Viridiplantae > Streptophyta > Magnoliopsida > Apiales > Apiaceae > Apium > Apium graveolens. The sequence goes on from NC_133653.1 coordinate 154,050,531, forward strand.
ACCTGCTACTCCTAACCCCAAGCGTCTTGGCAACAACAGCATAAACAATCATGACAATAAGCACAACCAAAAACACATGAACCAAAAACATAAAATCAAGAATAGCCACAGCTCTAAACTTAGAATCATCCAAATCACACCTAGTAGAGCCCTGGACGCCACTAACAACATCAAGCAACTTATGACAACCTTGAGGAACAAAAGCATCAACATAAAGAGTCAAACCAGTCTGCATTGCCCAAAAGCCCTGTAAAATGAGAGAGGCACATAAAGCCACATCAGCAACAAAGAGTTTAGGGAAGCAAGCAAGCAGAAAACAAAGCAAAGACGAAAGAGCGGAGATCCTCCCGGAGACAGAATCACAATGTGCTTGTAAATCGGAGATCTGAAACTCGGCAGCAGAGGAGGAAACATAGTACTCGAGAAAAAAGATCCCGGAAGCAAGGGCGAAGAAGAGATCATTGGAAAAAGGAAGCAATTGGGTAGAGTCGGAAAGAAGAAGAGAAAGAGAGAGAAGAATGAAGAGAAGAATGAGAGCGGCGTATTGGAGAGAAATGAATTTGTGAACAGGAGTGCTGCCTTTGAGGAGAAGATCAGTGTCAGTGGAGATTAGGGTTTGGTGAAGGAAAGCAATGGAGAGGAAAATGACAAGGAGATAGAGTTGGGTGTATTTTTTGAAAGAGGAACAAGTGAGAGAATGGTAGGGCTTGGCTGAGTAATGAGGTGGGGATTTCAGATACTTGTTGATGGTGAAGATGAGATTGTATGTACCCATTGACATCATTCCCGTGCTTATCATTGTTTTGTATAACACTGCTATTTCTGCCATCAACTCCCTTAATCCCCAGATAGATTCAATGAGATCGATTGATTTTCTATTTCTTGTTTTTCTCCTTTGACGATGATTATGATCGTATTTAGGTATTACTGTCTCTATCTGTAAAAGAGTGTGTGTGTGTGTATCTATCTATCATCATGACTTTCTTGCCGGAATTTCTATCAACAAACCAACTCCATGGAACATTTTTATTTTATTGCTTTACTTTCATTTTATTTAATAGCTCATTCTAAAATTTTCTTCTCTCTAAGTAAATCCAATTTTATTTTTAAATTTAAATTCTATACACACAATTAACTTAAATAAAAAAATAATATATGAAATATCTAAAATACTTGCACGATTCTCTGTAATAATAACGGAACATGTCCTTATTTCAAAATAACTTACGCAAAAATAAAATGTTAAAAGAGAACTTTTCGAAAATATTAAGATATTTGCACAAAAATATCAATTTTCTAAAATACTTGCACGCTTCTTTCCGATAATAAAGAAACTTATCCTTATTTCAAAATAACTTACATAAAAAAAAATGTTAAAAGATAATTTTTTTTTTGAGAATATTAAGATATTTTCACAAAAATATCAATTTTTAAAAATATCATTAGTACTATATCTTAATTCTTGGAATTATATATTTTATTTAAAAAAATGAAAAATATTATATATAATAAAATATATTTTGTATAAGGATGCTCAATATTAACGTTAAACCACATAACCAGCATAAATTAGTCTAAATTTGAATCGATCTCATTACAAATCAAAAGGCAGCTGACGTTTAAAAATTGCGTAATGCGAGAATTTTGTGTTGGCCATTACTCAATTCCATCAAAATTAGGAACATGCAATGACATTAGTCAAATATTTTATTCCGTCACAATTTTTTTTAGTTCATTTTTCTTTAAAACTCTCAGAAGAAATCTTTATAATCTTTCCATGTGCATACTGGATGAATACGAAAATTACAATTGCATATGTTCCTGACCATTTTGCCTTTGAATTACTTAGAAATTTGTCTTTAATCTTGAAATTTATCTAAGTTCCGTACTATAAACTATTTTAAAATACTCGATTTTGCAACACTATACATTCTTCAGTGCGCTAAAACTTCACAACATGTAGTAAATGATATCGTGAACACCACTTTGATACATATATAACTTGTTGACAAGTAGTTTTAGCTAACAGATTCCATACGGCTTTCACAATTTACTATACGTAGACTTCACGAAATGGTTTATCAGAGTTTAAACTTCACGATTTAGTTATTAGAGTCTGGACTTCACACACAACTAATATCAAAGTTTGCTATATAATAATTTATTATATGATGACTGCACAATATAGCTCATTTAACTTTACTATCGTGACTGTTAGAGGGACGATATACTAATTTTGTAGGTTTACTGTAATGATGACCCAACATACAAATATTTTGCTAAGAATACGAAGAATACATGATGGATTTGATGGATGTTATGGCTGATCTTACTTGATTGCTATGTATAATACCTAAAGAAAATAAAAATACTCTCTTTAGTAAATTATTTCTCAATCCTTCAAGATTCAAGCCAAAAGTACTGGACACCATTTGTGAGAAGTCCAAGTAGTCCACTGTCGAGCCCATTGGGCTATGTAACATTCATAGAATGGGGAAAGTCTTCTCGTAAGCTAGCACAAGAATACCCGAGACCTCATATGCGACCCTCAAGATCATAGCACGTGATGCGGCCCCCTTAAACATACTTATTCGACCTCTATGGGATGCCGTTATTATGAGCCTTCAAAATAGATATGATATAATTACAACAACGAAGTGTATTGTGCAAGACATACTTGTACATAACAAGATTAAGTCATTTTGACAACACTAAGGATAAGTTGTATAATAATCTAATTTTGTATGTTGTAGTTGTATTACGAATAAAACGACAATACCCATGAAAGGCCGATACCCATGAATGACCGATACTTATGAAAGGCCGAAAGTACCCCAAGTCGCCAATAGACCATTATAAATTTCATGAAAACTCAAGTAGTTTTTCGGAAGTTAGGGGGCAAATGATATGGGTTGAAAATAACCTTTAAAGACATAATAAATGTCGCATTAATTACACTTGGAATTCATATACAAAACCCAGTACAAACCAGGTCGGTCAAGGCCTGCCAAGGACTGAAAACAACCCATGTCCCCAAGGTCCACGAACGAAGGCTGTTCGCAGACAAGGCCCAATATGACTGAAATACTAGAGATACGACGTTTTACAAGAACACTATCTCCTATAAGGAAGGATCTAGAATTCACTGCCTTACATGAGTCCTAATTGCCTTCTAAGTTAGAGACTTGTCACCAAGTCTCCCAACGCTAGTCTGACTCTAGACTCATCCACTATATAAAGGGCTCTATCCCACAGCTTAGATCTACGTTGGCTTGATTCTCTACAACATACAGATACGTAAGCATCTTGAAAGGGCAGCCAGTCCACGATGCGAAAACAACCATTAAAACTCGAAACTCACAAATCTGAGCATTAAATAATAACGAAGACCTAGTTTTTATTGCACAACAAAATGTATAGATAATTGAAAACACGCTTTGTAATATTTTTCTAGAGAAAAAGGTTTCTAAAGTTAAAGTTAGGAAAATTATCTATAGTGACTATGATTTTTTATATAAAAATTAAATAATATTTTTGTAATAATTGAATTAACCCCCGTATTTACAAAAATAGCCTTGATTTTATATTAAAAATGACTTAATTTTAGATAATTATCTAAAGTTAATTTTAAAATCTTAAGCCCTATTTTTTTATATAATATGTATATAACTAAAATAAATAAATTATATTCAATATTATAAGTATATTTTAACACATGATTAAATATTATATTATATTATATTTGGGACTGGACTGATTTTCCCCGCATGTATCATATAAATATCATATTCGTCTCATATTTAACCGAGGCAAACCATTACTGGGTATTTGGTTGACTGTTTTTAAAATCTGATTCTCATTTTTTAAACCCACGTGGAATCAGATTTAATACCCTTGGGGGCAGCTGGGTTTGAGAAAGGGATATTAGATATAAAATTAAATTTTATAATTTTTGGAAAAGGTTTTATACAATCTCAAAACATATATCTTAAGTATCATGTTGTATAATCTTAAAAAGGTGTGCTTAGTTTTATTTAATACTAATTAGTAATATTTTATTTATTTTTAAAACTTATAAATTAATATTCAATTTTAAAATTTTATTTTGTTCATCGCTTTTATTTGATCTTTTTTTGTTTGCATGTTGTATAAAAACTTAAATTTGATATATGTAATATATAAAAGTCTGATTCAATAGATGACTTAAAAATATTTTTAAACTAAACAAATTTTATTTCAACCTCAAACCAAACATATGATATCAGAAATGATTACACAACCACATACCAATTTAACTCGATTCTGTATTTCCGCGTGCCATCTCCTGAACAAAACTGTAAAATTTACTTGTTATTATTATGCTGGAGAACGAATATTTAATTAATCCGAAAACTTAATTAAAATGTTAATCATATTTGTTAAAATAATATTTAATTTACTACCCTCAACATTGAAGCTTACAAAATATGTGTAATGATTAATCGATTTTAAAAATTGAATTGATAAAGCAACTTGTAAGAATATATCGAGAATTAATAGATTAAGTCGTGAATGTTACACGTTGATTCTCAATGATCATGAGAAGCTCAGGATCTGGTTGTTCTGGATGTCATCATGATTTGATGTGCCATCAGGATTTAATGCCCATCAGTATCTGCAGAAGCATCAGTATTTGAAGAGCAGTTTGTTGTGAAGATTGAGTTTGTTCCTTATTTTTAGGGATGGATATCTGTTCGTTCTGAGTGATAGGACTTTTTATATTCAGTTAGAGATATGTATCATTTTCTGTTAGTATTTTGATAATGCATATCCTACACTGATTTGTAGCAGCTGTGTACTATATAAACACAGTTTAGGTCATCACATTGTGATGAATTCGAGCATTGTACGACTTAGCAGCTCTCAAGAACATCAGTATATCTTGAGAGAGTTTGTACCAGTTTTTATCAGAAATATAAAGAACTGTTATATTTGTATACTAGTTCGAAACATTTATACAATTGTATCCAACCCCCCTTAAACAATTGTATCTTTACTGGGCAACAATTGGTATCAGAGCGAACTGATAAACTTACAATCAGAAGCGATCTAAACATGTCTCTGAACAAGTATGAAAGTATTAAAATCCCCATTCCGAAAAAGACTGAATATCCTACATGGAAGGTAAAAATGCTCATACACCTGGAAGCTACAGATCCAGATTACCTTGACGTAATTAATGATGGACCTTACATGCCAACAAAACTGGTTCCTGCAACTCCTACTGTTGTTGAACATTATCATTTGAAGGAGAATAGTGAGTGGACACCAGAAGAGAAAGTACCTGTGCTGAAAGATGTAAATGTAAGAAACATTTTGCATAACAGTCTTGATTCTGTGATGTCAAACAGGGTTATAGCCTACAAGACTTTCAAAGAGATCTGGAATGCTCTTGAAACTCAATGTCAAGGAACCATGGCTATCAAGAAGAACAGAAGGGTTGTTCGGATTCAAGAATATGAACACTTTGAGGCCAAGCCTGATGTAAGTCTCACTGATATCTATGACAGATTTCTGACCCTACTCAACAATCTGTCTTTGATGGGAAAGGTGTATGATCGAGAGGATTCAAACACTAAGTTTCTGAGAGCCTTGAATGAAGAATGGGAGACTCAGACTTCAATCATACGACATCAGTATGATTTGGAAGTAATCACTCTAAATGAAGTCTATGGCATGCTGAGAACTCATGACTTGGAAGTTCAGCAAAGGAAGGAGAGGAAAAGCAGCAAAGGAAAATCAGTTGCTTTGAAAGTAAATGATAAAGCTTCAAAAGAAAGGTCTGTTGAAGTTGCAAGAAAGAAGAACAATCTGCCAGAATCAAATACTGATGATTCATCATCAAATCCTGATGATGATACTGATTCTGAAACTGATGAGAACATGACATATTCTGATATCATGCAAATGGCTGTATTGCTATTATGGGCTTCAAGAGGATGCAATTTAGGAAGTCTAAGAAGAATAGAAGCTTCAGGAAGAAGTTCACTGGAGGTGAAAGGAAGTCAACTGGAAGAAGAGATGGAAAGGATTCTAAAGCTGGGAAGGTAGACAGGAAAAAAATCAAGTGCTACAACTATGATGAACCTGGTCACTTTGCTACAGAGTGTAAAAGGACAAAGCATGACAAAGGGAAGAACAAAGCCCTGATTACTTCAAGTAAGAATTGGATGGACTCCTCTGATTCTGAAAATGAAGACACATTCTATGAACTGATGGCTAGCTTTGATGATCATGCTTCCTCTCAGTGTAAGGTATCAACTTCTTTCTTCTCTTTTGATACTGAAGATATATCTGAACTGAAATCTATTCTTAAGTCTCTCCATGGTAATTTTTAAAATAAGATTCTAGAGAACAATAGACTGTTAACTGAAAATGAAATGTTAAAGTCTAGGAATGATCAATTGGAGTCTGACTTAGTAAATCAGATTGAAATTCAGAAAGAATGTGAGAAAGCTAAACATACAGCAAAAATACTAAAAGCTAAGTACAATATGTTAGAAAATGAATTAGAATATGAGAGAAAAACTCTTAATGCCTGGATTGCTTCAGGAAAAAAGGTTCATGAGATGATATCTAAGAAAAACTGGAAAGAATGTCTTGGTTATGTAGATGGAATTAAGGATGTTGACACTGAGAATGAGACTAGCCTTAAAACTCCTGTTAAGTTTATCTTTTCAGAAGCTGATGAACCCAAATCCATCTTTGAAAAGGGTTCAACATCAGCATCACAAGAAAAATTAGTAAATGATAAATCTCAAAGAAAGGAAAAAAGGAAACCATTAAGACCGTTAAAAAAGAAAAGAACATAGGATTTTTGTCTAAAAGACAATTGAAAAAGAAATTATCTGAGGTTATTAACAAGCCTCAATTAAAAAGTCCTAAAAAAATAGGAATGGTAAGCAAGGTATTTCTAAGGATTCTAATTATAAGGTTGTTCCCAATGCTCCTAGAAAAACTTGTTTTAACTGTGGTAATACTAATCATCTTGCTATTGATTGCAGGAGGAGTAAGAAAATGAAAACTGCTATTCCTGAATCTGATATTAGGGGTAAATCAGTATTTTATAAACCATAAAATCCTTATTTTCATTATGATAGTAGTTGGCATTCGATTTATACTTGTAGTTTCTATCATAAGCTACACAACTATTATGAACCTTTGCCTAAATTTAATAAAGTTTCTTGTGTGCTTAATTCTCTTGGTTCTACTAAATCTGCTTCTGACAAGACAAATCCTGACAAAGGAAAAACTATCAGAAGTACTCCTAACTCACAAAGGCTTAAGTTGTCCAAAAAGAGGGCCCAACAAGTGTGGGTCCTTAAAAATCCATCTAATTAATTATTCCTCTGACTGTAGGGTAACAAGAAAAATACACTTATCTTGGATAGTGGATGTTCAGGACACATGACTGGAAATAAATCCCTGCTGTCAGAATTTGAGAAGAAGGCTGGCCCAGATGTATCTTATGGAGATGAAAATGTATGACACACTCTGGGATATGGCAACTTGATAACTGGAAAGGTAGCAATAAAGAATGTAGCTCTGGTGGAAGGACTGAAGCATAATCTTCTCAGCATCAGTCAAATACTGACATAGGTTATCATGTGGTATTCTATGACTCACACTGTGAAGTTGTTCATAACAAGTCAAAGAAAATTGTCTTGATAGGATACATACATGTTAACATATATAAAGCAAGGCTACATGAAAGTCTTGATAAAGAAGCTACTTGTCTTATCTCAAAGGCATCAGTAGATGAGAGCTGGAACTGGCACAAGAAGCTCTCACATCTCAACTTCAACTCAATCAATGAACTTGTCAAGAAGGAGCTGGTAAGAGTATTACCAAATATGTTATACTCATCTGATGGTCTTTGTGATGCTTACCAAAAGTCCAAAAAAAGAAGAGTATCTTTCAAAAGCAAAATAGAATTCTCTATTTCTGAGCCATATCATATGCTACACTTGGATCTCTTTGGACCAGTGAGCATAATGTCCATCAACAAGAAAAGGTACACACTTGTAATTGTTGATGATTTCACTAGATATACTTGGGTTTATTTTCTACACAGGAAGGATGAAACTCCAGAAATTCTTATGGATCACATAAGGCAAATTAAAAATGGATCCCCCCATAAAGTGAAAATTCTGAGAAGTGATAATGGCACTGAGTTCAAGAATTCAAAAATGGAGAAATTCTGCAAGTACAAAGGCATACAACAATAATTCTCAGCTCCTGGTACACCTCAACAAAATGGTGTTGTTGAGAGGAAGTACAGAACCTTGATTGAAGCTGGCAGGACTCTGCTGGAAGAAGCAAAACTACCCACTTACTTTTGGGCTGAAGTAATAAACACAACATGTTATACTCAGAATATCACTCTGATAAACAGACATGGTGTTACTCCTTATCAGATGCTGAAAGAAAAAAAGCCCAGTCTCAAACATCTTCATGTATTTAGATGTAAGTGCTTTGTTTTGAGAACTCATACTGATCATCTAGGAAAGTTTGAATCAAAATCTGATGAAGAAATTTTTGTTGGATACTCACCATCAAGAGCATACAAAGTTTTCAATCTGAGAACAAATACTATAGTTGTCTCCATAAATGTATCTTTTGATGATAAGAAGATTCCTGGTTTTGAAGAAGACACTCATGAAAGTCTGATCTTTGCAAATGAAAATGCATTGTTGGAATCTGGATCAAACCCTAATGAACTGTCAAATCCTGATGATCCAAATCCTGATACTTCTTCAGATTCTGAAGATAAACATCGTACTAATGAACATGCACATATTGTGGGGGAGCAACAACAAGGGTCAACTGATGGTACTAACACTGAAGAATTATCTCAAGGTTCTTCTCAATCTGATCATTCATAATCAAATGTTGATTCAACTTCAGATGGACATGATTCAAGTCCCAATACTTCGTCAGGAGATAACACAACAAATTCAGGGGGGCCTCAAATGTATTTGATGAGGCATATTATTCAGGGGGAGCATCTAGCTCCAGAAGGACACTTCCCACTGCCAGAAAATGGACTAAAGATCATACTCCTAATATGATCATTGGAAATCCCGATGATGGTGTAAAGACAAGGAGTGCAACTCAAAATGAATGTTTATATCACAATCTACTTTCAAAAGAAGAGCCAAAGAAAGTAGAAGATGCACTCAAGGATGCAGATTGGGTCATGGCTATGCATGAAGAGTTGAATGAGTTCGAAAGAAATGAAGTATAGAAGCTGGTGCCTAGACCAAAGAACATGTCAATTATAAGCACAAAGTGGGCCTTCAGAAATAAGACTGATTCTGATGGAACAATCATCAGAAACAAGGCAAGATTGGTGGCTAAAGGATATTCCCAACATGAAGGTATTGACTATGATGAAACATTTGCTCATGTTGCTAGGCTGGAAGCAATCAGAAACTTCTTGGCATATGCTGCTCACAAGAAGTTTAAAGTCTTCCAAATGGATATCAAGAGTGCATTTCTCAATGAAGAACTTGAAGAGGAAGTCTATGTTGAACAACCACCTGGTTTTGTGGATCCTAAATATCCTGAACATGTTTATAGACTTGACAAAGCACTCTATGGACTAAAGCAAGCACCTAGGGCATGGTATGAGACTCTTGCTCAGTTTCTGCTGGAAAGTGGATTCAAAAGAGTTCTCAACGTTGATGCAATCAAGATATCAAATGAGCATGATGGGAGAGATGAGTTACTTTTTGGGATTGCAAATTAAATAGACTGATAATGGGATCTACATCAATTAGTCAAAGTACACAAAGAATCTTCTGAAAAGGTTTAATATGCAAGATAGTACAACAACAACTACTCCAATGGAAACTGCTACAAAGCTTGATCCTTATGAAGGTACAGCAGTTGATGTCTCAAATTACAGAGGTATGATTGGTTCTCTTTTGTACCTAACGGCTAGTAATCCAGACATTATGTTTGCCACCTGTCTGTGTGCAAGATTTCAGGAAAATCCAAGGGAGCCACATCTTATTGCAGTAAAGAGAATTTTTAGATACCTCAAGGGTACTGTATCACTTGGTCTCTAGTATGCAAGGGAAGCTGATTTTGCATTATGTGGTTATTCAGATGCTGATTTTTGTTGGATGCAAAATAGACAGGAAGAGTACATCAGGGAGCTGTCAGTTTTTGGGAGGCAGATTAGTCTCATGGTTCAGTAAGAAGCAGTAATCTATTTCTACTTCGATTGTTGAGGCTGAATATATTGCAGTTGGGAGTTGCTGTGCTCAGTTGTTATGGATGAGAAATCAGCTCATGGACTATGGATTATCATTTTCAAAAATTCCTATTTATTGTTATAATCAAAGTGCTATTACTATGACAGGAAATTCGGTGCAACACTCTCTTACTAAACATATCAGCATCAGATATCACTTTATAAGAGAGCATGTTATGGAAGGAACAATTGAGCTTCATTTCGTTCCTAATGATCAGCAGCTGGCTGATATCTTCACGAAGCCATTACCTGAAGCAACATTTACAAAACTTATCAATGAACTTGGTATGGTTAGTTGGGACAAATAAATTCTTTTCAATTTATATTTGATCAAATCCTGATGTATATTGATCAAATCCTGATATGTCCTAAATATTGTTCAAAAATATTAAGCCAGGAATATTTGATGTATTTTATTATATGCATGATGAATTAAGTGAATTTATTTTCTAATTGTGCATGTATGAAAATATATATATATCATTGTCATCATTGAAATCAGTCTAGGGAGACGCGCCTTAACAAGACATCTTTTGGTTAAACCATTAAGTTAACTCTACACTTAATAATTGATCATTCCCCTTGTCATTTGATATTCCTTTTCTATCTCGGTTATTTAAACCATCATTCTCATTCCGTCAAATCACCTTTGCCTATACACAAATCATCCTCTTCACTTTAATTTCTCATATTGCTCTTCTCCATCACTAAAATGGTTCTCTATAACATGCTCCTGAACTATGAGAGCTTCAATGTAGAGTTCAGTTGTAATGACTGGTAGCAGGAATGGCACATCACTGCCATTCCCGATGAAGTGTAGAACTCGGTTCCACAGGAGATTCAGACAGATCTCCTGTTCTTTGATATGGATTATCGTCTCCATCTTGATCGAATGGAGGAAGAAAGACAAGAAGCTCTCCGTCAGCAAGAACAAATCATCCGTCTTGTTGTGCTTTTCGTGGAGAGTAGGAGGAACTAATAAACATCATCTTGTTCATCTAATTAGACTAGGACTTTCTTGTAATCATATTTTGCATGTAATCAAAAATTTCATAAAATGTACTCTCTTGAATTATTAATGAAATTTTATTTATTTTGCTTACAAGACCTAATATATGATCTTCACTTGTGTATGCATGTTCTTGTTCTTATGTGTAGCCTGTTAATCTCTACATCACACTATTAACATCCATCTTTTGATGTTTATTGAAGATTAAAATTGTGGTTTTCTGATAAGCTTGAGTTGTTTTAACAAATACTGATGAATTTGAATCGACAAATCCTGATGATTTCAAATCCTGACAGATAAGAGGTACCAAATACTGATGACAGGTCAGCTTATTTTATTTAGAATATTATTGAAAAATGATTTCTGAATAATTTAATGCTGAAAATGTGATTGTCTTCTTAATTACTATTTAAAAGTGGATAAACTGTTGAACAAAGTCAGACAACATTTTACTACAAGAGCAGTGCGTTCTTTATTGCTGATTCCGCACACTATTCCACTTTCCACTCCAATTTCTTAGTAATTATCCTCTATCAGAAGTCTAATTCACCAAGCTTCCTTCTCCAAGTGTGTTACATACAATTGAACTTTGCAAAATTCTTTTTGTACAAGATATTCTGTGACACATATTATCATACACACAACCTCATTGTTCACATCTAGCGAACATCTTTCCTCAACACTTACAAACATCATGTCATCTTTTGAGCTTTCACCTCTCTTCATCCAAACAACCATTATTAATGGCAACAACTTTGGAACCAAAAACTACTTGGCTCCACTTACACATCAGCAATTTCCTCAATCTTTTCACGATATACAGGATTTCCTACTCCAATGTCTAATTGGATATGCTCTCATAAATCCTACTAAGGTATCTTACAGGGCTGTAATGCAGGTATGGGATACAGCTTTACTTAATAAAACAAATATTGGTTTCTCTTTTGAATTTAAGGGACACATGTATGAGGTTGATGCTGATGTTCTTGTCCATGCATTCAGATTGCCTGCTTGTGATGGTGCTCTTAATAATTACACAACTGAGCAGTTGTTATGCTCAGAACTCTAAACTACAAAGGTGACATCACAACAATTGGGAAATTGACAAGATTAAAGTTAAAGAGAGAATAGGATTTCTTCTTTAATTGCATCAGTAGATTTTTCTTGAATAAGATAACAAATTTTGATGCTCTTTGATAAGTGGCATTTTCTACCCCTTAGAACGTCTTATAATGGCTTGGTTTAATGTCTTGAAATCAAGTATTTTGTGTATTTGATGCATTTTTTCTAGTATTTTGCATTTCAGGGTATAACTTACGTATGTAGGAAGATTTCATCAAAAATAAGCCTAGGAAGTACTTGGCATTGGTTGTGGGAAGTTAGGAGCAGAATGCAACAGAAATCAGGATCAGAATGTGATATTTTTGAGTAGCCTGCTGGGCGCCCGCTCAGGATCTAGGGCGGCCGCCCGGGAAGCTGGGGTGGCCGCCCGGAGACGGGAAATTAAAATCTGATTTTTACACTTCTTATTCTGATGGACTTCTAAGACGGCTGGTTCTTGTGGGCTTCTATATAAGTAATCTTCAGAGATGTTTCATGACATGTGGTATCAAGCAAGGAGCAAGGAGAGAAGAAAGAAGACCGTTTTAGCACATCGCAACGAAGAAGAGGAAGCATAAGTTTTCTTGTGATTCTTTTATTCGTTGTAACAGTGGATGCTAGTTTTCTAACTTTGAACCTTATTACTCTTGTGACGTACTCTGGTTTTAATAAGTATTTTTACTAGTTTATACTGTGTGTTATTATCATATTTTCATATGAACCCATGGTGACGATGAGTTCTATCATGGGCTAATCGTGATCATGGGGTCGTAACGGATTTATTGTGGATTTCTTTAGTTAATTGTTCAATACCTTGGTGTGTGATGATTGTATGATATCTAACATAGGTTGTGCTTATTCGTATTATGTGCGTCACGAATATATAAGATAGTCTATTAATCTCTTGTGAAGCGACAGTGAATCTTGAGATTTAGAACTTGCCATGCTAGCATAGGTTCATGTATGTGTATGCATGATTAGTGGGTAACTCTAACCATTTTACTTGCCCTGTGTAATCATAATGAATAACTTGCACTTAAATCGTTATGTTGTCAAATTCTGTAGACATATAGGGTCTCAACATAATTGATACATATTCAACTTCTATCTTAATTGTGGATGTTTGGTAGAATGGTATTAGTACAACGAAAGTTGGCTTTTACCGGTTTCGTGTTGTTCGATTAATATCATCACTGTTACATGCTAAGGGTAATAACAATGACTATTGAAGGAAGTAGTAATGAAGTTATGATCTCATGTGTGTTTGATATAGTCAATTCAGGTGTTATTTAAATGTTTTATTCTAGTAGTTAATTGTAGTTAATAATTAGTTAATCAATATTAAGTGTTATTATCTTGACATTGAGAAGTAATCATACATTGGTGAGTGAGTGTTAATTGAACATAATTAGTCTGAGTCTCTGTGGGAACGAACTAGAAATTATTTTATATTACTTGCGAACACGTATACTTACGTGAATTATTAGCGCGTGTTTTGTGCCTAACAAGTTTTTGGCGCCGCTGCCGGGGACTCGGCGTATTTGTTTAGTTTCTGTACTTGCCATCAGTGGTCATTAGGACTCATTAATTAAGACGTATTACTGATTGTTTCCGGTTGTGTTTCAGGTACTCTAGCGAGCATTTATGCAAACACGTTCTCGCACTCGCAAGAGGACTCTAGATACGGCTAAGGAGACAGACTCAGTTCTTGTTATTGCGGAGAAGATAGATTTTGCAGATTCGGATAAGGAGAGTGAGCAGAAAGAACCGATAATCATGGGTGATCGTATAGTTCCAGCAGCAGATCCAGCTCTTATGGATTTTTCTCGGCCTAAAATTGATGACATTCAGTTAAGCATCCTTTATCCGGCTATTCAGGCTAATACTTTTAAAATCAAGCCGGGCACTATTCAGATGGTGCAGAATTCTGTTTCTTTCGGAGGTGCTGCCACTGAAGACCCCAAATGTATATCAGAAATTTCGTCAAGATTTGTAGTACTTTCAAATATAATGGTGTTACTGATGAGGCTATTAAGCTGAGGCTTTTCCCATTCTCACTGAGGGATAAAGCTATGGACTAGTTACATTCTGAACCAGCTGGGTCCATCACTACTTGGCAAGATCTTGCGCAAAAGTTTCTGGTGAAGTCTTATCCAATGGCCAAGACTACAGCTATGAGGAGTGCTCTTACTCAGTTTGCGCAGCAACCAACAGAATCTATGTGCGAAGCTTGGGAGCGCTATAAGGAGATATTGAGAAAATGTCCACATCATGGTATGCCTGACTAGATGGTGATCTCTGGGTTCTACAATGGTTTGGGGGCCCAATCTCGGCCCATGCTCGATGTAGCAGCTGGAGGCGCCTTGTGGGCCAAAAGCTATACTGAGGCTTATAATCTTACTGAAACTATGGCTGCAAACGAGCATCAAAACCCAACTCAAAGGATGATGCCTGGGAAGGTAGCAGGTATTCTGGAAGTTGATGCAGCTACAACTATTGTAGCGCAGCTCCAAGCGCTGTCTTTGAAGGTCGATTCTTTAGCTAACTATGGAGTCAATCAGATAGCTATGGTTTGTGAGCTTTGTGCAGGCTCTCATGCTACGGATCAGTGTTCTCTCATTAATGAATCTGTTCAGTATGTGAACAATTATCAGCGACCGCAGCAGCCTGTGCCAGCTACTTATCATCCTAATAACAGAAATCATCCCAATTTCAGTTGGAGCAATATTCAGAATACTGTTCAGCAACCATATCAGCAACCTATAAGTAAACAGTTTAATCCACCTGGATTTACGCAACCTCAGCATTATGCTCAAAGGCAATCATATCCTCAACAAGGAGGTGCTGCTCCACCTTCTAGCGCTGATTTCGAGGAGCTAAAGCTGTTGTGCAAAAGTCAGGTTGTTTCTATCAAGACCTTGGAAAATCAAATCGGTCAAATAGCCAATGCCGTGCTCAATCGTCAACCTGGCACACTTCCCAGTGATACTGAAGTGCCAGGAAGGAAAGAAGTTAAAGAGCAAGCCAAAGCTATTACCTTAAGGTATGGAAAAGTTGATGATGCTGAAAAAGAAAAAGAAGAAGGAGCTGAGGTTGTAGATGAAGAAGACAAGCAAAAGGAGAAAGCGGCGGAACCAAGGAAGACTACTGTTGAACACACTCTGCCTGAGGGTAATACAGGGGAGAAACAGCTCTATCCTCCACCACATTTTCCAATGAGATAGCAAAAACAAAAGCTGGATAAGCAATTTGGTAAGTTTTTGGAGGTGTTCAAGAAACTTCACATCAACATACCCTTTTCCGAGGCTCTGGAGCAAATGCCTAGTTATGCAAAATTCATGAAGAGTATTCTTTCAAGGAAAGTGAAACTGGATGACCTTGATACCGTTGTTCTAATGGAAGAGTGCAGTGCTGTGCTGCAACAAAAATTACCTCCAAAGCTTAAAGATCCAGGTAGCTTCACCATTCCTTGCACCATTGGCAAGTTGTCTTTCGATAAGTGCCTTTGCGATTTGGGAGCAAGCATCAATCTGATGCCATTGTCTATCTTCAAAAAGCTGAATTTGCCTGATCCAAAGCCCACCTACATGTCTCTAGAGTTGGCTAATCGTTCTATTACATACCCACGAGGCATCGTGGAGGACGTGTTAGTAAAGGTGGATAAGCTCATCTTTCCTGCAGACTTTGTCATTCTGGATTTCGAGGAAGATAAGAAGATTCCCATAATCTTGGGATGACCTTTCTTGGCTACAGGACGTACCTTGATAGATGTGCAAAAAGGTGAACTTACTATGAGAGTGCAAGATTAGGATGTGACTTTCAATGTATTCAATGCGATGAAATTCCCTACAGAAGATGAAGAGTGCTTAAAGGTGGATTTGATTGATTCTGCGGTAACTTCGAAACTTGATCATGTGCTAAAGTCTGATGCCTTAGAGAAAGCCTTAGTGGGGGAATTTGACAGTGAAGATGAGGAAGGCAATGAGCAACTAAAATATCTAAATGCTTCTCCTTGGAAGCGAAAGCTAGACATGCCATTTGAATCTCTTGGTAATACTGATCTCAAGAATGCCGAGGGAAAGCTCAAACTATCTATTGAGGAAGCACCTACTTTGGAGTTTAAACTATTGCCTGAACACTTGAGGTATGCTTTTTTAGGTGATGCATCTACTTTGCCTGTTATTATTGCATCTGACCTTTAGGTAGTGAGGAGGATAAACTCTTGGGGATCTTAAGAGAATTCAAATCGGCCATCAGATGGACTATAGCAGATATAAAATGGATCAGCCCTTCGTACTGCATGCATAAAATTATGCTAGAGGAAGGTAGTAAGCCAACTGTTGAGCAACAGCAAAGACTTAATCCTATCCTGAAAGAAGTGGTGAAGAAAGAAATTCTGAAGTGGCTGGATGCAGGAATCATGTATCCTATATCTGACAGTTCTTGGGTGAGCCCCGTGCAATGTGTACCTAAGAAAGGAGGTATAACTGTGGTAGCAAATGAGAAGAACGAGCTCATCCCCACTCGAACAATTACAGAATGGAGGGTATGCATGGATTACAGAAAGTTGAACAAAGCCACAAGGAAGGATCACTTCCCTCTTCCGTTTATTGATCAGATGCTTGACTGGTTGGCTGGCCATGAGTATTATTGTCTTCTGGATGGCTATTCGGGTTATAATAAGATTTGCGTTGTACCAGAAGACCAAGAAAAGACTACTTTCACTTGTCCATTTGGCACGTTTGCTTTTCGCAGAGTTTCGTTTGGCTTATGTGGTGCACCTGCCACTTTTCAGAGATGCATGATACCTATATTCTCTGATATGATTGGAAATAATGTCAAAGTGTTCATGGACGACTTCTCCGTCTTTGGACATTCGTTTGATGACTGTTTGAATAATCTTCGTTCGGTGCTAAAAAGGTGTGTGGAAACTAATTTGGTGCTCAATTAGGAAAAATGTTACTTTATGGTACGTGAAGGCATTATTCTTGGGCATAAAGTCTCTAGCAAAGGCCTTGAGGTGGATAAAGCCAAGGTGGGAGTCATTGAAAATATTCCACCACCTATTTCTATGAAAGGAATCCGTAGTTTTCTTGGTCATGCGGGTTTTTATCGGCATTTCATCAAGGACTTCTCGAAGATATCTAAGCCGTTGTGCAACTTGCTCGAGAAAGATGTGCTTTTCAAATTTGATGATGAATGTTTGGAGGCATTCGAGACTCTCAAGAAGAGTTTGATAACTGCACCAGTTATTATGACACCTGATTAGACAGAACCTTTTGAGATGGTGTGTGATGCGAGTGATTATGTAGTGGGAGCAGTTCTTGGGCAGCACAAGAATAATCTTTTTCATATGGTCTACTATGCTAGTAAGACGCTTAATGGAGTTCAAATGAACTACACCACTACTGAGAAGGAGCTCTTAGCTATAGTCTTTGGTTTCGAAAAATTTCGATCTTATCTGCTTGGGACAAAGGTGACAGTATTCACTGATCACGCTGCCATTCGCTATTTGGTCTCAAAGAAGGATTCGAAGCCTAGACTTATTCGTTGGATGCTCTTGCTACAGGATTTTGAGTTAGAGATCAAGGATCGAAAAGATACTGAGAATCAAGTAGTTGACCATCTCTCTAGATTGGAGAATCCCGATTCTACTTCCCACGATCAGACATTGATCAATGAATCTTTTCTGGATGAGCAGTTGTTCGCAGTTCAGGAGGAAGAGCCATGGTTCGTAGATATTGTGAACTATCTTGTCAGCAATATAATGCCTCCTAATATGAATGCATCTCAAAAGAAGAAGTTTCTCCATGAGGTGAAGTGGTACATGTGGGATGAACCATATTTGTTTAGACAGGGAGCTGACCAGATCATCAGGAGATGTATCCCATTTTGTGATACGAAGGGGATATTACGAGACTGCCATTCCACAATTTATGGTGGACATTATGGTAGTGAAAAGACGGCAGCTCATATTTTGTAAGCAGGTTTTTTCTGGCCTACGTTGTTTAAGGATGCACATTAGTTCGTTTTAAGGTGTGATAGTTGCCAAAGAGTGGGGAATCTTACTAGAAAGGATGAGATGCCTTTAAATGTGATGCTTGAAGTTGAGGTCTTTGATGTTTGGGGAATCGATTTCATGGGACCATTTATCTCGTCCTGCAATAATCAGTACATCTTGCTGGCAGTCGATTATGTCTCGAAATGGGTGGAAGTCAAGGCTCTACCGACGAATGATGCAAAGGTAGTGTTGAATTTTCTTCATAAGCAGATATTCACAAGGTTTGGAATGCCACAAGTGATCATAAGTGATGAGGGGTCGCATTTCTGCAACCGTAAGTTCAAATCTATGATGCAACGCTATAATGTGAATCATCGTATTGCTACTTCCTATCATCCGCAAACTAATGGTCAAGCTGGAGTGTCTAATAGAGAGATCAAGCGCATTCTAGAGAAAGTTGTTTGTCCGTCAAGGAAAGATTGGTCTTTAAAGGTTGATGAAGCTGTTTGGGCTTATAGAACGGCATACAAGACTCCACTTGGGATGTCCCTGTTTCAACTTGTCTATGATAAGGGATGTCATTTACCTGCGGAGCTAGAGCATAAGGCTTATTGGGCGTTAAAGAAGTTGAACCTTGATCTAGATGCAGCTGAGAATAAGCGAATGTTTCAGTTAAATGAACTTGATGAATTTCGACTTCAAGCGTACGAGAATAACAAAATGTACAAGGAAAAAGTAAAAAGGTGGCATGACAGGGAGCTATCTCCTAAGTCATTTGTGTCGGGGTAACAAGTTCTTTTATTCAACTCTCGTCTCCGACTTTTTCCTGGAAAGTTGAAATCAAGGTGGTCTGGACCTTTTATCGTCAAAGTTGTGTTTCCACATGGAGCGGTGGAGATTTTTGAGGACGATCCGGGCCAAGCATTCAAGGTTAATGGTCAAAGATTGAAGCATTATTATGGGTACACGGCAAACCGGGAAGTGGTTAGTGCCGTTTTATTGTCAACTTGATCGGAGTACTCTACGTCAAGCTAATGATGTAAAAGAAGCGCTTCTTGGGAGGCAACCCAAGATTTGAGACTTTAAGAACCTTTAGAAGTTAGTACCATATCCAAAAACCCAAAAAAAATATGAAAATATGGGCAGAAATTTATTTTTTTCCAGAAACCCCTGGGGCGCCCGCCTGGAAATCTCGGGAGGCCGTCTGGAGTCTGGGGCACCCGCCTGGAAATCCCGGGCGGCCACCTGGCACCTTTCTGTCAGAAAATTTTTTCGGCCTTATAAAAAAAGAAAAAAATCAGAAAAATAAAAAAAAACATAAAAAAACCCATAGCAAACAACCCACAAACCCACATTTTCTCTCCCACAAACCCCACTCCTACTCTAATTCTAAACCTAAATCCTACCCTATATATACATACAACACCTCCATATACACTCCCATATACTTTCAACTTCAAAACTCTCTCCTACACTCAAAACACAACTCTCAAACACTTTTTCTCAGTTTTAATGGCACCTAAGAGATCTCAAACTATTGATAGCAGCAACACCGTTCCTACTACTGATTTTTCAAGGGGAACTGATGCGAGGCCCCGTTTAGTGGATAGGGCTACTGAGGAGGAGTATACTAGGCTTCTGATTAAGCCGATTCTGAAGAAGAGGAGATTTTTACCATCGGGGAGGGATGGTGAGTTATTACCAATGATTGCTGAGAAAGGGTGGATTTCTTTTTGCGAGTCGCCGGAGGCGGTTCCAATGAGTGTGGTTCTCGAATTTTATGCAAACGCAAAGGAGGACAAGAATGGGTTTACTGTTGTTCGTGGGCTTACTATTGATTATCAGCCCACGGCGATTCGCCGTGTGATTGGACAATGACAAATGAAGCTCGAGGAGGAGAATTGGAATGAGAAGACTCCCGAGGATTTTGATTTGGATTTGATTTGTGCTACTCTCTGTTAGCCGGGCATGGTGTGGAATTTTAAGACGGAATCTAACGAGTATCGTTCTTTTCCGGTGGTTGCGATGAACAGGTATGCTCGTGCATAGAATGCCTTTATTTATGCTAATATTTTGCCTTCTTCGCATGCACATGAGATTACAGTTTAGAGAGCAAGGTTGTTATGGGGGATCTTGAATGAGGAGTATTATGTGGACCTTGGTGAGTTCATCTACCAAGGGATTTTGAATTTTTTGAGGGGGAGGACACAAAGCAACATCCCTTATACATCTACTGTCACGAAGTTGTGCAGAGCAGTTGGAGTTCACTGGCCTTCTTATGAGCAGCTGCAGATGCCGGCCGCTCCTATTGACTCATCGACTCTGAATACGATGCAGGAGTGGACGTGTGGAGAGCCCGAAGAGCATGGTTTGGGATATCATCTTCCAGGAGGACGACCAACAGCTGGTGCTACTATGGCTAGGCCCAGTCAGGCTCGTGATGAGGCAGACTCTTCTAGAGCCCAGGAAGGTGCTGATTCAGGGATGGTCGATGCTCAGTATAGGAGGCTATCCAGGAGGATGGATGTGATGTACGAGACGCAGAGTAGGTTTACTCAGGAGCTCACCCTCGCACTTGGGACTTCTTTCAGAGACCTTGGAGCTGACATCCAGTGGCCCGTTTTTGGTGAGGACTCTGCTTATCCGCCTCCTGATACTCCACCCTCTGAGGGTGATGATGATGATTTCTCCGATTAGGTATACCCTGTGTTCCTTTCTACTACCTTCACTGGGGACAGTGAAGATTTTAAGTTTGGGGGTGGTAGTTAAGGAGCATATTTGTGTGTGTGTCGTGTAGTTGCATATTCATGATAGTTTAATTCATATAGTTGGATATTTTTTCCATATAGTTTTTTTATTATTATTTTATAGCTTTATTTATCATGTCATTTAGCTCATGCATATATCATGATCCCTTTTGCGTTGCTTTACCGATTGATTTGTGATATTGATGCGAGTGTAGTGATGGCGTTAAAGTGATGTTGAATCTTGTAGGTTGACATGCATTCTAGAAACACTTGTAATTTCACTAAGTCTTAGAATATGTTTAAGGACTAGATTTTTGTCATGGTTTGATGGTTTTTGAGGTTAATCTATTGATTATGCTTAGAATTTATGATAGGCTCTTAATGATAAAAGGCATGAAAAGAAAAAAAATTGGAGTGAACATTGGAATTCATTGTTAATTGTGGCTAGGCGTCAAATAGCTAGTAGCCGACTCGTATTTTTATGCGAGTAGTCTAGGGTTGAGCAAGATGGAGCGAAACGCACTTGCTCAGAAATTTGAAAAAAAAGAGAAAAAAATACGAAAAAAAAGAAGACGAAAAAAAATTATGGTTTAATGCATAATTGATCACGAGTGGGCTATTTGGTATTCGAGTTATTAAGTTCTTAGGGGACTTTGTGCCTAGTGACCTAAGACTTTTATAGTCTGGGATCCGTTAACCTAACGCTCGCTAAATAGATGTCATTGCATAAGTCTTTTGTGGATCTCACTCATTGCACGATCAAATAAGCATTTGTTTGTTTTTTTGAATAAAAGTATGATTCCGTATTAAGCTCCAGTGATCTTGAAGTATTATAAGTCATTTTGTGTCTAGAATTTATTCTTCGTATAATCATGTGATTGCCTTGAGGATAATCGAGTCATAATAATTGATCTAGTTTCGAAGCATATCTATTAAGCATCAGCACACACCACGTTTCTAGTTGTATGTTAGCTTGTGTGGTTTGATTGACCTTTAGTTGCCTAATTGCATTTGTTGAGATGTCATGAGTTGTTTAGTCATTGTGAGGGGGATCGCTGCATTTCATGTAGTTTGCATTCATGCATATTTTTTTTGCTTTATTTTTTAGTCTTTGACGCTTGAGGACAAACATCGATTTAAGTTTGGGGGTGTGATAAGTGGCATTTTATACCACTTAGAACGTCTTATAATGGCTTGAATTGATATCTTAAAATCAAGTATTTTGTGTATTTGATGCGTTTTTTCTATTATTTTGCATTTCAGGGTATAACTTACGTATGTAGGAAGATTTCATCAAAAATAAGCCTAGGAAGTGCTTGGCATTGTTTGTGGGAAGTTAGGAGCAGAATGCAGCAGAAATCAGGAGCAGAATGTGATATTTTCCAGTAGCCTGCTGGGCGCCCGCTCAGGATCTGGGGCGGCTCCTGGGAGCTGGGGCACCCGCCCGGGAAGCTGGGGCGGCCGCCCGGAGACGGGAAATTAAAATCTGATTTTTACACTTCTTATTCTGATGGACTTCTGAGACGGCTGGTTCTTGTGGGCTTCTATATTAGTAATCTTCAGAGACGTTTCATAACGTGTGGTATCAAGCAAGGAGTAAGGAGAGAAGAAAGAAGACCGTTTTAGCACATCACAATGAAGAAGAGGAAGCATACATTTTTTTGTGATTCTTTTATTCGTTGTAATAGTGGATGCTAGTTTTCTTACTTTGAACCTTATTACTCTTGTGATGTACTCTGGTTTTAATAAGTATTTTTACTAGTTTATACTGTGTGTTATTATCATGTTTTCATATAAACCCATGGTGACGATGAGTTCTATCATGGGCTAATCGTGATCATGGGGTCGTAACGTATTTAATATGGATTTCTTTAGTTAGTTGTTCAATACCTTGGTGTGTGATGATTGTATGATATCCAGCATAGGTTGTGCTTATTCGTCTTATGTGCGTTGCGAACATATAAGATAGTCTATTAATCTCTTGTGAAGCGATAATGAATCTTAAGATTTAGAACTTGCCATGCTAGCATAGGTTCATGTATGTGTATGCATGATTAGTGGGTAACTCTAACCATTTTACTTGCCCTGTGTAATCATAATGAATAACTTGCACTTAAATCGTTATGTTGTCAAATTCTGTAGACATATAGGGTCTCAATATAGTTGATGCCTATTCAACTTCTATCTTAATTGTGGATGTTTGGTAGAATGGTATTAGTACCAGTTTCGTGTTGTTCGATTAATATCATCACTGTTACATGCTAAGGGTAATAACAATGACTATTGAAGGAAGTAGTAATGAATTTATGATCTCATGTGTGTTGATATAGTCAATTCAAGTGTTATTTAAGTGTTTTATTCTAGTACTTAATTGTTGTTAATAATTAGTTAATCAATCTTAAGTGTTATTATCTTGACATTTAGAAGTAATCATACATTGGTGAGTGAGTGTTAATTGAACATAATTAGTCTGAGTCTCTGAGGGAACGAACTAGAAATTATTCTATATTACTTGCGAACACGTATACTTGTGTGAATTATTAGCGCGTGTTTTGTGCCTAACACTCTTCCCTCAATTTCTCCGAAAATTGGGTATTCTCTTATTCATTCTGGTAATTTTGACTATGATAACACAATTCTTCAATTCATAATTGCTAGAAGAACAGATGCATCAAGTGTCTTAGGGTATACTAAATTTCTTCAACTGATTTTTAATTATCTATGCCCTAATGTTGAATTTGATAATGATGAATTGCTTCCTGTATTTCAAATTTCTGAGAAAGCTATTACAGATCATATCAAAAGAGATGAAAATAATAAGTTTTCAAGACTTCCCTTTCTGCCTCAAGAGGTCAGGCAATTTTTATTGAGAAATAGACCTACTCTTGCACAAGTGCTTGCAAATCCTGATGCTGACACCTCTGTTACAATTCCTAATGCTGTGGAACAAGAAAGTACCCATCTTGTTTCTAACCCAAGCATTTCTTCTACCAAACACAAATCTAATCCAGCTCCTAAATTAATCTCCTCTGATGTCTCCCAAAAGACATCAGTTGTAATAAAGAAAAGGCTGGTTAAGAAATCTATTCAATCTAAATAGAGAGTTCAACAGGAAAGAAGAAAGAAGAATGCTTTCCAATAAGGAAACGAAGACTGATGATGCGAGATGATTCTAACTCTAATGATCAGATGCCCATTGGACCAAGAATGAAGACAAAGAAATCAACAGTAGCAACTCCTGATGACACTGTTGACACAATTGGACCTAAAGAGCCAACTATTGATGCTAGTGATTTGATCACAAAGGTTCCAGTGAACAAAGAAACTGGTGAACCTAAGTATACTGCCAAAAGTATGCAGAAAAGAAAAGCTGAAGATGTGGTTGGGTACATCAGAAAGAAGAAAAAGACTCATTCCTATGCTATGGATGTTAGTCCACAAGAACCTAAGTCCAATCATGTATGATGATTTAGGAATAACTTTTATGTAATCTGTTTTGATTTCATTGATATTAATAAAAGACTTATTTTGGTTTTATTGCGGGCTTTATCTATTTAAGTGTTTAAATAAGATATACCATAGTTTAGAGTAAAGCTTTTTATGGATTATGATGAGATCATAATAATGAGACCTAAAAGATGATAACTCTGAACTTAAATATTGCCTGGTCGTAGGATTACTAATTGGTAATTAGTAATCCGCAAAGATCGGTACATACTATGCTTGCTTCATTATGAAGGATGTCTGTTCTCAAAGACATTTGTGTGGTGACACTATAGCTAGTATGTAGGTGCTTATTATAGAATAAGTTCACTGAACATGACTCACACAGCTGAACAACTGATGGAGTTCACTCACGTGTCAGCAGATGTTCACATAGTGATAGTTGTACAAGTATCCTTAGACTTGAGGTCATCATAGTCATCTTGTGTACACTGAACTATACTTTGGTTTAGTTTTTAGTCTCCAGGAACAATAATAAGGGCTCTACTGGGTGTAGGAATTTGTACACGAAGATAGTGTATGATCAATAAAGGATCTACCCCTTCCAGTGAAAGGAAGAGAATGTTCAATGCTGATCCACTTATGCTAGTTCAGGAATCTCTGGCCAGAGTGAATGAAATTAGAAAGGAGTTTCTAATTCACATTAATTAGAACTAAGCATAGTGAATGGGAAAGCATATGATTAAATAAGATAGGCTTGACACGAGTTCCATGCCTTGTATTTAATCATGACATTGCAGGGTAGAAGGAATTAATTGTACGGTAACTATTCACTGAATAGGTTCTTGGTATTCTAAGCAGTAAATTCGTATTATCCGGATAGTCGCGATATGCTGAGAAGTATCCCTCACGATGTAGAATAAATATGATTAATTTATTAATTAATCATATTTAATGAATTAGAGAATTTATATAAATAATGATAAAATAGTTTTATTATTATTTATTTCTACTACCGGCCTAATATTGAACCTACAGGGTCACACCATAAAAGAGAATGATTTAATGGTGGAGGAATTAATTAATAATGGCTGGTAATTATTTATTTATGAAATAAATAATTAATTAGCAAATTTAATAATTGATTTAATGAGATTTAATTAATTATAAATTAATTAAGAAAAGTTCTTAATATTATTAATTAAGAATTATTTTGGAAATTAAATCAAGTGAGAGAATTATTTTTCTAAAGTGTTTAGAAAAGGGATTAATGATTAAAAGGTGTTTTAATTATTAGTTAATTGGTTATTAAGAATAATCAATTAAAGGGTTAATAATAATAATATTTTATGGTAAAATTTTCAGCTGAAAATTTTGCCTATAAATATACTATTATAAACCCTATTTGCCTCAACCCAAATAAAAACCCTAATTCTAAAGTAGTAAAGTAAAGGAGGCAACTAATTCTCTCAACCTCTTCCTCCCTCCATTATTTTGATCTCTTGGTGGATACCGGTGGAGTGCTTAACATTTGAGGAGCAGCTGCTAGGGATCTCCGTTCATCGTTCTTGGATCGCTATTAAAGGTTAGTAATCGATCCCTCGATTTATTCACGATTTGTATGCGATTATATGGATTTTATATCAAGAAAATGTTTTACCATGCTTCTGTGATGTATAAAATCCTACAGATATCCTTGCTGATTCTGAACAACTGCTGCAAGAAAAGAAGGCTTATCAGGATGTATTGTCAAAGATGGATGCAGTTATTAATGATCTTATGTTTGAGGAGAGTACACAAGAACCTTCACCATCATTGCTGAAGCAGCTCATAGTCCTCTGACCCCACAAGAACCATCAGTTCAAAGTACTGATGCTGGTCTAGTGCATTCTCATGACAAATCAAATCCTGACACTACAACAACCCCTGATGCTGACAAATTGACAATTCGAGCAGTTTCTACTGATGACTCATTACTGAGAGCTAGTTTGTTACAACATCCAGATGTTGTGTTTGTTCCTCCAATGACATCACTGCTACTTGAGGATTCATCTTCAGGTATTGCTTATTTCTCTCTGCTATTCTCATTGTTTGTATGATTATAAATAGTCTCTTATTTGAGGTTACCTCTATTTATATGAAAAGCATACCACTCTTCTCAACCACCTCTTATTTCTTTGCAAAATGTGTGATTGTACCTTTCTGTAAGATTGTGTGAAAATATTTTCTGAGAAAATTCAATTTTGAGTGGCAGTCTCCTGTACTGGAAAAGGAGAGGTAGTTTTGAGAAAAGAATTTTATAAGTTTTTCTTTGCTTATAAAATTTCTTATGTGAGAATCATATTACTATTAAAAGTAATATATTGTGTGAGAAGTGATGAGATCACTTGAAAATAAAAGAGAGATTTAGGTGTTATAATGTTTTTTATTTCAGGATCTCATCAGAAACATATGGTTATTGCTAAGGATACTCTCAAAGGCAAAACAATTTTACCAAGCTCTGCAAATTCTTCTGAGAGTCTGTTTGCTCTGATTCTGATGAAGACAGTGATTCTGATGATCCTGACACAACTTAATTGAAGACTGCTATTGATGTATCTAAGAAGTCCAATATTGGTTCTTCTTTTCATTTCAATGTCGATCCCTCTTATTACAATACTGATGCTGAGCATTTTCGAAAGGCTGAATGGGATTTTGCATGGAGAGATGCATATACCTCCATCTCCTCAGCTGTTGGTGTGCAACATATTCACAAGGCATATGATGAACTTCAAAACCCTGATCTCAAATTACATCTCAAGGCTTCTACCATCTCTGTAAAAGGAATTCTCTTTGAACTTGCTGCTATGAAGACATCTCATACCACTTTACAGAACAAGATTGATGCTTTTATGGTTAATCCACTTACTTCAGCTGAACTCATAAGTGTGAAGAAAGTTGTTAGAGCTGTGGTTCAATCTCAACAAAGCATGGATACTCGATTTTCTTCCTTGGAAGATAAAGTGTCTTCAATGGCTGATAAATTGGATGCTATGTTTTCTCTTCTTTCAGATCCTGATGCCAAAAAGGGGGAGAAGATAGCTGTCACAAAATGTACACCTGATTCTATACAATTGAAAGATAAAGATACTGATGATGATGGTGATAAGAATCTAGTTGCTAATGTTCAAATTGCTTATATTGCTCAACAACCTCAATGTAATAACCCCAAAATTTTTCAACTTTTTGTAACCCTTGTGAATAGTGTTTTAGCTGAATGAGAAAACTTTTCACGCCACACTATGTAGGGGTTCTGTTATGGATATTCTGGGATTTTATTAGTACTCTATGAAGTATATAAGTGTATGTAAATATCGTCAGAACCCAATTCCGAACACTTTGGTTTTTCCCGGAAATCCATAAGATACGGAGAGAATTGAGTATAAGGTAACAGGATAAAAAGGATTTAAATTAAAGGATTATAATAGAGGATCATAAAAAGGAATATAATGTATTGAGAAAGGTTAAGGGAACCTAAGTAATAAGATCCCGGGTATGATCCTTCAAACGATAAACGAGAACGAAAGTTAAGCGAACTGTATAACAGATCAGCGGTCATTAGGCAAACGATTAAGAAGTTAATCAAAGGGATTAATGGGAGTGATGTCATCCAACCAATAGAAAGAAGACAAGGAAGGAAGGATGACATCATGAGGATGAGGTAAGCATGACATGGGAAGAAGGGAGGTGTGGTTGATTAAGGACCACACAAATTCAAGGGCAAGGTAGTAATTTGCTAAATCAAAAACAAAACCAAGCCAACCAAGCTAGCAAATCATTTCATCAAAAATCAAAAAATCAGCCAAGGCATTGTTCTTCCTTTTAGCTCTCGGCTTTTTGCATTTTTCAAAGCTTAAATTTTCAAAAATCAAGATCCAAGCATCCTTAATTGGTAAGAAAATTCCCTAATCATCCTTATGCTTAGTTATGGCTATATCATGAGTTTAAGCCTTTAATTCTTTCTCTAACTTCTTCATTTAATCAATGAAGAAGACAATGAATAGTGTTTTCAAGTTTAACTTGAATTTTTTCTTGTTTTTCTTAAAGATCCAAGCTTTCCTAAGGCTTCTCCAAGCTTCTTAAGGCTTCCTAGCTCCACCCACCAATCCAAGGAAGGTATACCATTTTCAAACCCTAGGTTCATATATATTATAAGGTGATTTTGATGAGTAGGATGTTATTGTAGTTGTTGTTATGATTAGAGTTTGAGATTTGGAATGGTAGTGAAATGAAATGGTAATTTTGTGGTTTTGATTTAAAGAAACTTAAGAATGATTAAAGTAAAGTTTAAGCATAAGTATGAATGGTTAAATTAAATTGGTTGGGGTTGTTATGATGTGATAAGGATGGGTGTTTGTTGTGTGTTGGATTTGAGGATGGTTTGTGTTGATTGTGGATAGTTTAAAAAATGGGAAATCGCGTAAACATAGCCGTCGTAACGTCCGATTTTCTTTGGACTGTTTTTGTGCATAGCATTAGGACCCGAGAACCCCCTGCTAAATTGTGACCACTGCCATGTTTAGATAGCTCATGTTACGAGCTTCGTTTTGATATGTAGTTCGTTCGATTCCGATTTACGGTTTAGGAGAAACGACCGTTTCAAGTAACGGCGTTTCGCGAACGAAACTTTTTCCCTCGCCTTACTTTGAAACATAGGTTAAAGACCAAAAAGGGTTAATTAATGTGTGAAACATTTATGGTAAGTGTGTTAGGCAGTTGGTAAGTCATTCGCGAAGGAATCGCTTTAAAACTCGTAAAGATTAAATTATTAAAAATGATGGAGCCGAGGGTACCCGAGTGACTTAAGCAAATCGGTGAGCGCAAAACAAGCGTTAGAGTCTAAGTTAGTTAAAGTATAGATTTACAAGTGATTTTGGTTTAATTCCAACTTACTTGTTGTTTATAGGTTACCAGACTCGTCCCGAGCCTTTCTCACCCCCAAGTCGCTCAGGCAAGTATTCTATCCGATACACTGTTGTTGTGATGTAAATGTATGTTTATGCATTATCTTGTGATATTGCATGATTGTTATTTAGCAAATGTTGCGATATATTGTAGCATGTGATATGGTATATATGCATGCCTGTTTTATATTCTTGAGATATATATCTGTTGGTTTATCTGATAATACCTATGCTAAAGGATAGTTGTATCTTGCATATACCCTTAGTATAGGGACTCAAAGGTGAAAATATTTTCTAAAACCGGGAGTCGAGGATCCCGAGTAATCTTGTATATATGGATATGGATATATATATATATATATATATATTTATATATATATATATATGGTAATAGTTTTCCAAACTATTAATCGAATAAGGTTTATTCGATAACTCTAAACTTTATCTTATTTATTGAATATTATTTGAATATTCATTCGAGGGCTTATGACTCTTTTATATTATTTACTGAATATTATTTGAATATTCATTTGAGGATGTATGACTCCTTTATTTTATTTAATGAATATTATTTATAATATTCATTCGAGGTATTATGACTCAGCTTATTTTATTTATTGAATATTATTTAAATATTCATTTGAGGATCTATGACTCCGATTATGTGCTGAAATATATTCTTTATTTTATTAAAGAATAAGGTGTTAATAATCAAACTTATTTTCGATTATTCAACTAAAGATAATACTTTCATATAAGTATATCTTTGGTTATTTAATGTTTATTTCAAGTATAAGTTTTAATACTTCTACTTCTATTATTTTTATAAAGATTATTCTTTATGGGAATATTATATTAAATAATAATATTCAGTCATTTTCTAAATATTCTGGGGACTGATTTACTTCATTAAATCAGCCTTACTCCAAACACTCTTTAAAGTGTTTTCGAGTCTTCAAAATGATTTTTAAAAGTCAGAGCGGATCCCAAAACTCATTTTTATATTTAAGATCTTCCTTTTTAAGGGGATTTAAATACTCGCTCAAAACCTGGGGAATCCGGCTCTGTGGTGTATTTTATATTCGCAACGAGGTTGCAGATTTGGTAAATGAATTGATTACTTGCCCAACGTTCGGGAAGTAAGCCCATCTCATTGAGTCGGCATAAGCGACAGGCCGGGGTACGGTCTATTATTGTGTAAGTGGCTGGGTGGCAGTCCATCAACGCGTGAGGGACCGGGGTACGGTCGAGCGCGAGGTCCTAATGCGGCCAGGGTGATGACCGGTGAGGAATTCATCCATCTACTGGTAGAAAAGGTTACTTATTGGTATCTTTGCCTGATCAGCGAGATATCGGGTTTATGCCAAAATTCTTTTCCTTTCCAAAATTCATTGGATGTTTCGAACTCTGTTCATACTTCACATAACAGAGGTTCCAGGAAATGTTTTCGGGATATATATATATGTGGATATATATATATATCGGGACTAAATAAAGTATCTCATAACTTTTTCATTCAATAATATTTCAAAGATTGAATCTATTCAAGTCTTAACTTGTGGTCTCATCTATGGGATGTTTTTCTTAAAACTTATAATACTTTGAACGGTGGCAGTTCAAGTAACTTTATATGATATAAGTGTGGTGAAGTATTGGTAGCTTCATTCCTTGTTTTTACTTATATCTAGCAAGTAATTATCTTGCATATGATAGAGATGCTATTAAGTATCCATTTAGATACTTATATTATTGTTATCACTATACATATTATCTTGCGAGCTGTAAGGCTCACTCTTGCTTTATTTCTTCATCACACAACAACAGTTAGGAGAGATGGCCAGACTCCAGCAGACCCAGCGCAAGCGCGTGGGAAGCGTCCCGCGTCTTCCCGCTGATGTTGTAGCTGCTATAGCTGCAGAGGTAGATCCATTGTAGTTTAGACCATCTACTTTTGAGAATCAAATTATGTATAATTATAACTTGTGGCAGATAATGGCAATTAACTGTAAATTATCAAGTAATCATTTTGGGTTGTAATAATTTTAAATTGTGGATTCAAAGACTTGTACTTATTTCAATTTCATCTCTGAGACTATAACGGGTTGTGGTGTGTGTTAGTGTGGGGTCACATTATGAGGTTATTTATTATTAATTAAGTGAAGTGATATTGTGGAAAGAAAGACCGTGACAACCCGGATCCCCGACCCCGGATCTGGGGGTGTTACAGAAATGGTATCAGAGCTAAGCGTTATAAACTTCAGAGATGATGCGACGATAAAATAATAAACTCACAAAGATAATAAGAACTCTTGCCAAGTTCATGGTCGGACTACTTAAAGTAGTACTGACAGCTAAAACCCTTACGGGAACCCTTATAAGTATCATGATAGTAACTTAGCTCGTTTAATGTGTAGGCGCCTGAGATGGAGGACCCTGAGATGTACGAGCGTGAGCATGATGAGGCACTGCTAGATGTTGAGGATCAGGAGGAGCCTGAGATGGAGGAGGATGAGG
The DNA here is from genome assembly GCF_009905375.1 of Apium graveolens. NCBI lineage: Eukaryota > Viridiplantae > Streptophyta > Magnoliopsida > Apiales > Apiaceae > Apium > Apium graveolens. The sequence continues at coordinate 154,082,590 of NC_133653.1, forward strand.
AGGACCCCTCAGAGGAGTCAGAGACGGAGGTCATTGCTATTTCAGATGAGGAGGACCCGGATGAGGTCCCAGTAGCTGAGGAGTGTGTTGGACCTATGGTAGTGTATGATGGTATCCCTTTACCCACACTTCCGGTGGTCAGAGCCCCTACCCCTCCACCACTATCTTGGATTCCTGATGATGACAGCTCAGAGACCCATACTTCCGAGCCTAGGCAGACCGAGGAGGCACCCTCAGCGGCTCCGGATTCACCACCTCTTGACCCTGCCCAGAGGCAGTCTTCGTTAGCTCATGGATATGTTCAGGATGTTTTGAGGACCCGAGTGGCTGTTGCCGAGGCCCGACTGGATGAGGCCAGGAGGGAGTTGGATGCAGAGAGGGCGGGTAGGCGTACCCGAGCTTATGAGACCAGGGCTTCTATACCCCGATCCTTGAGGAGGGAGCTTACGGGGATAGAGCTCACGTCCCGAGCGAGACTCAGATCTCTCCAGGGGGACAGGCATGGTAGGATCTCCAGGCGGCAGGCCGACTATATCTTCCGTCGTGCGATGGAAAGGGTTTGGGAGCTGACCCGTTCCGGTGTGTGATTCAGGATTGATGATGGAATAGTCTAGTTGTCTAGTTAGCCGAGGCCTTAGTAAGAGCCAATTTTCCGGGATAGTTGACTTGTATATAGCATCCCTTTTTCTGACTAGACAGATAGACTCTTGTGTATCACTTTTGGGACAGATGACTGTAGCACTGTTGTACTTTTGACCAGATCAAACTATGTATTCTCGCATTATGTATATATTTGTTTCCTTTCAGTTCAGTTCCATAGTGACGGGATCACTGTTTTATTATTATTATTACTGCACTTCGTATTAGAACTTTCTTAAAATAATAGAATTGCGATATACGTTCTCCCCATTATAAGAGCTGTGCAAGGCACAATGTTGTATATGATTGTGACCTAACGTTGAATTTTTCCCAATAATTGTTTTTATTATTATCAGAATCATGCCGCCAAGAAAGATTGGAACTAGGGCGAACCCTGGGTCTGAGGACCAGGGAAGCCATAATCAGGACAATAGAAACCAAGAACACAGTGAAGAGGAAGATGAGGATTATGTGGAACATGATGACTCCCTGTATGAAGAGGAAGAGGAAACATATGATGTTGAGGGATTTGAGATAGAGGCTGAAGAAGGAGAAACCGAGGTTGAGCAACCAGTACCAAACCCAGGCATGGATCCCATGAGCCAGTTCATGCAACTCCTAAGACAGAATTTGGAACGTCAACCCAACCCACCCCCTCAAGGAAGTAACAATGCAGTGGCAAACTCTTTCAGGGCTTTTAAGTCCCTTAAGCCCCCTGAGTTCCACGGATCAGCCGACCCAGTTGAGGCAAGGGCATGGTTAAAGGAAATGGAGAAATCTTTTGAGATTTTGAGTATCGATGAGGCACAGAAAACTGTATTTGCTACCTACCTTCTGAAAGGAGAAGCTAACTACTGGTGGGAGGCCAAGAAAAACATGGAGACAGATGCTATTATAACCTGGGAGAGATTTAGTCAGTTGTTTCTGGGAAAGTATTTCCCGAGGTTTATGGAAAACCAGATGGAGCTCAAGTTCTTGGAGCTAAAGCAGAATGACTTGTCTGTAGCAGAGTACGAAGCGAAATTTACTGAATTATCAAGGTTTGTGCCGGAGTTTGTGAGCACTGAGGAAAAGAAAGCTAGGAGGTTTCAGCAGGGACTGAAACCATGGATTCAGAATAGGGTGGCAATCCTTGAGCTTACGGACTATGCCACTCTGGTGCAAAAAGCAACGATTGTAGAAGTTGGAAGTGAGCAGATGCAGAAGGAAAGAGAGAAGAAAGGAATAAAGAGGAAAAGTATGAGCATGGGTGGAGGTTCCGCAGGAAGGAGCTTCCCAACTAGGTTTAATCGAGGAGCAGTGTCCCTGCCAGGAAGGAACACTGGGTTTAAGCGACCAATGAGTGTGAGTGTGAGCCAGGGCGGCCAGAAGTCAAGAATGTCCTATTCCAACCAGTCTCGACCCCCATTGCCAGCCTGTAACATATGTGGAAGGAACCACACTGGGGAGTGTAAAGGAAGGCCAGTAACCTGTTTTAAGTGCGGTCGGGAGGGCCACTATTCAAATAAGTGCCCATCATTAACCCCTGCTGTCGTTCCAACCACCAATTGTCATCAGTGTGGACGCTCGGGTCATTGGAAGAAGGAATGCCCAATGAACAAACCAGCAGCTTCGGGAGCAAGCAGGGCTGCTTCTAATAAGCCACCTACTGCGAGGACTTTCAACATGACAGTCCAGGATGCTATGAAAGATTCAGATGTGATAGCAGGTACCCTTTCTCTAAATTCAGTCAGTGCAAATGTTTTATTTGATTCGGGAGCAACTAAATCTTTTATATCAAAGGACTTTGCGCGTAAGTTAAGACTTAAGGCTAAACCCTTGATAGAACCCTTACAAGTAGAAATAGCCAATCATGAAATTATTCCTGTTAACCAGATTCACCCCGCCTGCGAGATAGGCATAGGGGAGCAATCTTTCAGTGTTGATCTGATTCCTTTTAAATTAGGGGAGTTTGATGTGATTTTGGGGATGGACTGGCTATCTAGCAACGATGCTCAGATAGACTGTAAAGGGAAGAAAGTTAAGTTAAATATCCCCGGGAAGAAAGAAGTTATATTTAGAGGAAAGAGGCAGACGCAGAAATTTTTGACCGTGGCTCAGGCCAAAAGGATGCTACGAAAAGGAAGTGAGGCCTACCTAGCCTATGTGGTGGACACACAGAAGGAGGTGCCCAACTTACAAGATATTCCAGTAGTCAACGAATTTGAGGATGTATTCCCCCAAGACCTTCCGGGATTACCACCCGATAGAGTGATTGAATTTGCTATTGAGTTGGCCCCAGGGACGGCGCCAGTTTCAAAAGCACCTTACCGGTTAGCCCCGTTAGAAATGAAGGAATTAGCTATCCAATTGCAGGAACTCTTGGATAAGGGTATGATAAGACCCAGTGTGTCCCCGTGGGGAGCACCAGTTTTATTTGTTAAGAAGAAAGATGGGAGCATGAGGTTGTGCATAGACTATCGAGAGTTGAACAAGCTAACCATAAAGAACAGGTACCCATTACCTAGAATAGACGATCTGTTCGACCAGCTAAAGGATGCTGTTTATTTTTCCAAGATTGACCTGAGAACTGGATATCACCAACTAAAGATTAAACCCGAAGATATTTCCAAGACAGCGTTCTGTACCAGGTATGGGCATTATGAGTTCTTGGTAATGTCCTTTGGATTAACCAACGCCCCAGCAGCTTTCATGGATTTAATGAATAGAGTATTTAAGAAGTACTTGGACAAGTGTGTGATAGTTTTTATCGATGATATTTTGATCTACTCAAGGACTGAGGCAGAACATGCAGAGCATTTGAGGATAGCTCTAGGAATACTCAGAGAGGAGCAGTTATATGCCAAATTCTCGAAGTGTGAATTCTGGCAGAATGAAGTACAGTTTTTAGGACATGTGATCAATAAAGAAGGAGTATTGGTCGACCCCTCCAAGATAGAGGCGGTCTCAAATTGGGAAAGGCCAACCACACCCACAGAGGTAAGGAGTTTCATAGGATTGGCCGGCTACTATCGTAGATTTGTGCGGGACTTTGCGAAGATCGCAGCCCCTTTGACACGACTTACTCGTAAGACAGAGAAGTTTGAATGGACGGAGAAATGCGAGAACAGTTTTCAGGAATTAAAGAAAAGGTTGATAACGGCTCCGGTATTGGCATTGCCGGATGGAAAAGGAGATTTTGTGATATATAGTGACGCATCGCACAAAGGATTAGGATGTGTGCTTATGCAGCACGGTAAAGTCATTGCGTATGCGTCGAGACAACTGAAGGAATACGAGGTTAGATATCCTACTCATGACCTTGAGCTCGCGGCAATAGTATTTGCTTTAAAAATTTGGAGGCACTACTTGTATGGAGAGAAGTGCGAGATTTTCACAGACCATAAGAGCCTCAAGTACATATTTACGCAGAAAGAGCTCAACATGCGCCAGAGGAGATGGTTAGAACTAATCAAGGACTATGATTGTGAGATTCTCTATCATCCAGGGAAAGCCAATGTGGTGGCTGATGCCCTTAGTAGAAAGGAAAGACTCAGAATGATAACGACCTCGGAAGAGTTGATAAGGGATTTTGAGAAAATGGAAATAGAGGTAAAGGTAACCGGAACCGGAACTGAAAAGCTTTTTGAGATCTCAATGCAGCCAGAATTATTGGAAAAGATCAGATTGTGCCAAGAGAAAATAATGAATGAAGACAGAAAGTCAATGACTGGAGAGGAGATCCATACTGAGAAAGATGATAAAGGGATAATGAGGTATTCCTACCGAATTTGGGTTCCGAATGTTCAAGAACTTAAAGATGAGATTTTGGATGAAAGCCATAGTTCAAGGTATTCCATTCACCCGGGAAGTACCAAGATGTATAGGGATTTGAAGGAATATTACTGGTGGCCCAACATGAAGAGGGACGTAGCAGAATGGGTAAACAAGTGTTTGACTTGCCAAAGAGTAAAGGCAGAGCACCAGAGACCCAGTGGGCTTTTGCGACCCCTGGAGATTCCCGAATGGAAATGGGAACAGATAGCGATGGATTTTGTTGTAGGCTTGCCAAGGACGAAAGCCAATCACGACGCCATTTGGGTAATTATAGACCGACTGACAAAGTCAGCTCATTTCATTTCTATCAATGAGAGATACACAGTCGATAGACTGGTGGACATTTACCTTAAGGAAATAGTAACGCGACATGGAGTCCCAGCGTCCATTGTCTCAGACCGAGACCCAAGGTTCAACTCCAGATTTTGGAGGAGCTTTCAGGAATGTGCGGGGACCAAGTTAAATATGAGTACCGCGTACCATCCCCAAACGGATGGACAGAGTGAAAGGACCATCCAGACACTAGAGGATATGTTGAGAGTCTGTGCAATAGACCTTAAAGGAAGTTGGGATGATCACCTGCCGTTGATCGAGTTTTCTTATAACAATAGCTTTCATGCTAGCATCGGGATGCCGCCTTATGAGGCCTTGTACGGAAGAAGGTGTCGATCTCCCTTATACTGGGATGAAGTAGGAGAGCGGAAGATGCTCGGACCCGAAGTGGTCCAAAGGACCAAAGATATAGTGGATCTTATCAGAGGGCGACTTGTAGCAGCCCAAGACAGACAGAAGAAATATGCAGACCTAGCCCGAAAGGACAAGGAATATGAAGTAGGGGACTTAGTACTGTTGAAAGTATCCCCTTGGAAGGGATTAATGAGGTTCGGAAAGAAAGGAAAACTAAGCCCAAGATACATTGGACCTTTTGAGATATTAAGACGGATTGGAAAGTTAGCTTACGAGCTAGCCCTACCCCCTAATTTGCAACAAGTTCATAATGTGTTCCATGTGTCAATGCTAAGGAGGTATCATCGGGATGCCAGGCACATAGTGGAGTACGAGCAGGTGGATATGCAGCCAGATCTAACTTACGTGGAGAAGCCAGTAAGGATTATGGATACGAAGGAGCAGGTGCTTCGGAACAAAGTGATCAAGCTAGTCAGAGTACTATGGCAGAATCATAATGTGGAAGAATCGACTTGGGAACTAGAGAGCGCAATGCTAGAAAAGTACCCCCAATTGTTTTCTGTTTGATTCCGGGACGGAATCCTTTTAAGGAGGGGAGACTGTAATAACCCCAAAATTTTTCAACTTTTTGTAACCCTTGTGAATAGTGTTTTAGCTGAATGATAAAACTTTTCACGCCACACTATGTAGGGGTTCTGTTATGGATATTCTGGGATTTTATTAGTACTCTATGAAGTATATAAGTGTATGTAAATATCGTCAGAACCCAATTCCGAACACTTTGGTTTTTCCCGGAAATCCATAAGATACGGAGAGAATTGAGTATAAGGTAACAGGATAAAAAGGATTTAAATTAAAGGATTATAATAGAGGATCATAAAAAGGAATATAATGTATTGAGAAAGGTTAAGGGAACCTAAGTAATAAGATCCCGGGTATGATCCTTCAAACGATAAACGAGAACGAAAGTTAAGCGAACCGTATAACAGATCAGCGGTCATTAGGCAAACGATTAGGAAGTTAATCAAAGGGATTAATGGGAGTGATGTCATCCAACCAATAGAAAGAAGACAAGGAAGGAAGGATGACATCATGAGGATGAGGTAAGCATGACATGGGAAGAAGGGAGGTGTGGTTGATTAAGGACCACACAAATTCAAGGGCAAGGTAGTAATTTGCTAAATCAAAAACAAAACCAAGCCAACCAAGCTAGCAAATCATTTCATCAAAAATCAAAAAATCAGCCAAGGCATTGTTCTTCCTTTTAGCTCTCGGCTTTTTGCATTTTTCAAAGCTTAAATTTTCAAAAATCAAGATCCAAGCATCCTTAATTGGTAAGAAAATTCCCTAATCATCCTTATGCTTAGTTATGGCTATATCATGAGTTTAAGCCTTTAATTCTTTCTCTAACTTCTTCATTTAATCAATGAAGAAGACAATGAATAGTGTTTTCAAGTTTAACTTGAATTTTTTCTTGTTTTTCTTAAAGATCCAAGCTTTCCTAAGGCTTCTCCAAGCTTCTTAAGGCTTCCTAGCTCCACCCACCAATCCAAGGAAGGTATACCATTTTCAAACCCTAGGTTCATATATATTATAAGGTGATTTTGATGAGTAGGATGTTATTGTAGTTGTTGTTATGATTAGAGTTTGAGATTTGGAATGGTAGTGAAATGAAATGGTAATTTTATGGTTTTGATTTAAAGAAACTTAAGAATGATTAAAGTAAAGTTTAAGCATAAGTATGAATGGTTAAATTAAATTGGTTGGGGTTGTTATGATGTGATAAGGATGGGTGTTTGTTGTGTGTTGGATTTGAGGATGGTTTGTGTTGATTGTGGATAGTTTAAAAAATGGGAAATCGCGTAAACATAGCCGTCGTAACGTCCGATTTTCTTTGGACTGTTTTTGTGCATAGCATTAGGACCCGAGAACCCCTGCTAAATTGTGACCACTGCCATGTTTAGATAGCTCATGTTACGAGCTTCGTTTTGATATGTAGTTCGTTCGATTCCGATTTACGGTTTAGGAGAAACGACCGTTTCAAGTAACGGCGTTTCGCGAACGAAACTTTTTCCCTCGCCTTACTTTGAAACATAGGTTAAAGACCAAAAAGGGTTAATTAATGTGTGAAACATTTATGGTAAGTGTGTTAGGCAGTTGGTAAGTCATTCGCGAAGGAATCGCTTTAAAACTCGTAAAGATTAAATTATTAAAAATGATGGAGCCGAGGGTACCCGAGTGACTTAAGCAAATCGGTGAGCGCAAAACAAGCGTTAGAGTCTAAGTTAGTTAAAGTATAGATTTACAAGTGATTTTGGTTTAATTCCAACTTACTTGTTGTTTATAGGTTACCAGACTCGTCCCGAGCCTTTCTCACCCCCAAGTCGCTTAGGCAAGTATTCTATCCGATACACTGTTGTTGTGATGTAAATGTATGTTTATGCATTATCTTGTGATATTGCATGATTGTTATTTAGCAAATGTTGCGATATATTGTAGCATGTGATATGGTATATGCATGCCTGTTTTATATTCTTGAGATATATATCTGTTGGTTTATCTGATAATACCTATGCTAAAGGATAGTTGTATCTTGCATATACCCTTAGTATAGGGACTCAAAGGTGAAAATATTTTCTAAAACCGGGAGTCGAGGATCCCGAGTAATCTTGTATATATGGATATGGATATATATATATATATATATTTATATATATATATATGGTAATAGTTTTCCAAACTATTAATCGAATAAGGTTTATTCGATAACTCTAAACTTTATCTTATTTATTGAATATTATTTGAATATTCATTCGAGGGCTTATGACTCTTTTATATTATTTACTGAATATTATTCGAATATTCATTTGAGGATGTATGACTCCTTTATTTTATTTAATGAATATTATTTATAATATTCATTCGAGGTATTATGACTCAGCTTATTTTATTTATTGAATATTATTTAAATATTCATTTGAGGATCTATGACTCCGATTATGTGCTGAAATATATTCTTTATTTTATTAAAGAATAAGGTGTTAATAATCAAACTTATTTTCGATTATTCAACTAAAGATAATACTTTCATATAAGTATATCTTTGGTTATTTAATGTTTATTTCAAGTATAAGTTTTAATACTTCTACTTCTATTATTTTTATAAAGATTATTCTTTATGGGAATATTATATTAAATAATAATATTCAGTCATTTTCTAAATATTCTGGGGACTGATTTACTTCATTAAATCAGCCTTACTCCAAACACTCTTTAAAGTGTTTTCGAGTCTTCAAAATGATTTTTAAAAGTCAGAGCGGATCCCAAAACTCATTTTTATATTTAAGATCTTCCTTTTTAAGGGGATTTAAATACTCGCTCAAAACCTGGGGAATCCGGCTCTGTGGTGTATTTTATATTCGCAACGAGGTTGCAGATTTGGTAAATGAATTGATTACTTGCCCAACGTTCGGGAAGTAAGCCCATCTCATTGAGTCGGCATAAGCGACAGGCCGGGGTACGGTCTATTATTGTGTAAGTGGCTGGGTGGCAGTCCATCAACGCGTGAGGGACCGGGGTACGGTCGAGCGCGAGGTCCTAATGCGGCCAGGGTGATGACCGGTGAGGAATTCATCCATCTACTGGTAGAAAAGGTTACTTATTGGTATCTTTGCCTGATCAGCGAGATATCGGGTTTATGCCAAAATTCTTTTCCTTTCCAAAATTCATTGGATGTTTCGAACTCTGTTCATACTTCACATAACAGAGGTTCCAGGAAATGTTTTCGGGATATATATATATGTGGATATATATATATATCGGGACTAAATAAAGTATCTCATAACTTTTTCATTCAATAATATTTCAAAGATTGAATCTATTCAAGTCTTAACTTGTGGTCTCATCTATGGGATGTTTTTCTTAAAACTTATAATACTTTGAACGGTGGCAGTTCAAGTAACTTTATATGATATAAGTGTGGTGAAGTATTGGTAGCTTCATTCCTTGTTTTTACTTATATCTAGCAAGTAATTATCTTGCATATGATAGAGATGCTATTAAGTATCCATTTAGATACTTATATTATTGTTATCACTATACATATTATCTTGCGAGCTGTAAGGCTCACTCTTGCTTTATTTCTTCATCACACAACAACAGTTAGGAGAGATGGCCAGACTCCAGCAGACCCAGCGCAAGCGCGTGGGAAGCGTCCCGCGTCTTCCCGCTGATGTTGTAGCTGCTATAGCTGCAGAGGTAGATCCATTGTAGTTTAGACCATCTACTTTTGAGAATCAAATTATGTATAATTATAACTTGTGGCAGATAATGGCAATTAACTGTAAATTATCAAGTAATCATTTTGGGTTGTAATAATTTTAAATTGTGGATTCAAAGACTTGTACTTATTTCAATTTCATCTCTGAGACTATAACGGGTTGTGGTGTGTGTTAGTGTGGGGTCACAGTATGAGGTTATTTATTATTAATTAAGTGAAGTGATATTGTGGAAAGAAAGACCGTGACAACCCGGATCCCCGACCCCGGATCTGGGGGTGGTACACTCAACATTCTAAAAGATCCGGTTCAGGACAAGGAAAGTCTACTAGTGTTCATGAAGTTAAGCACAAGACTAATGCTGATGCTCCTGAAACTGGTGATGTTACAATCTCTAACTTATTAGATGCTAAAGGATTATTCTTTCCTTACAGACACAAGGAAAAAGGTGAAGAGATTATTTTATATTACAAAGATAAGAGGTTTGAGCAAAAGAATGCCAGAAGTGCTCTTGGGTTGATAACTAAAGAATTTCCTGATTTAACAACTGAAGAAGCAGTTATGCAACAGAAGGAGTTATTAGCTCAAATTGAAGCTGAAGCAAACACCTCTAAAGGAAGAGGAAAAAGAGGTGGAAGAACTACAAGAGCCAGAAGAAGAGGAAAAGGAAGAATTTCAAATTCAGGTCGAGATTCTGTAATTGATTCTGCATTTCTGAATGTTCTATTGTTGGGAATATGTTGTGAACTTGATGATTACATTAACAAAACACCTTAGTAGATTTAACTTAGTGAAAAATGTAGCACTCGATGGATGATCAAATATAGTCCCGACGGATGACTCAATATAGTCCCGACAGATGATGATTTGACATCCATCGAGTGAGTAGCTTATGTAAAAATAAGTATTGTAACACATTTCTGTGAACAACTTTGTATAGATCATGTAGTAGCATATGAGTCATGTTGACTATTATTAGATATGCAGAATAGGCTGATTAATTGTAAATATGAGATGTCTTGTAATTCTGCATAAGTGAAATGAAGTAAAGTGTTAAATAGCTACCCGACGGATGATCAACAAAGTAACCCGACGGATGATCAACAAAGCAACCCGACGGATGATCAACAAAGCTACCCGACGGATTACAAGCATGTACCCGACGGATGATCAATTCAAATATCTGTTGACAGTGACAAGACAGTCACATGCGTTGGGTGTTTACAAAAGGAATGTGGGAGCCTGTTTAACAGGAAATGAAGAACAAAGAAGCATTACCATTTCCATGCAACTTAAGAAGATTTTCAAAGGTGCTGGAATAGAGTAGTGAAGCAGCATGAAGTTTGACTTGATAGTTTTGTTTTATTATCCTGTCTTATTACCATGTAAACTTGGTGATATATAAACCAAGTGTAGCTAGTGAAACAAAGAACTAAGCAAATACTTTTAGAAGAGAAATAGAAAAAGCTGTAACTGTTAAGAATTTTTCTGTAGTTTATTTGTTCACTTGTAAAGCAGCTGTGAGACAATTTGTTCTTCATAGAGTTCTTGTTCTTCATAGAGTTCTTAAATCGATATATATATATATATATATCTGGTGGATACTTTCAAATTCACCAGAAAGTTTTAAAAACTTGTGTTTTTATTACTTTGTGTTTTTGATTTATTTAACTTGCGATTCCGCACCTTGCAAATTAAAACACTTATATATATAGTTTGAGTTAGAACATTTTATAGTTCAAGAAAAAGTTTACTAGAATCAAATTCAACCCCCCTTTCTGTAATTCTTGCTGCATTGTTAGGGACTAATAATTGGTATCAGAGCAAGCTCTTGAAGCACAAAGAGTTTAAAGATCACAACTAAGAGCAAGATGAACAAGAAGGATATTAGAGTCAAGATTCCTTTTCTGGACAAAGATAATTACCATCACTGGAAGGTGAAGATGCATCTTCATTTACTTTCTCAAGATGAGGCCTATGTGGATTGCATAGAGAGAGGTCCTCGTGTACCGATGAGAGCTGCAACTGGAAATGAGCCATCAGTTCTGAAGCCAAGGCATGAATGGTTAGATCCTGATATTGAACAAGTCAGGAAAGACAAGAAGACCATGATTATTTTATTCAATGGAGTTGATGGTGACATGTTTGACAATATCATCAATTGCAAGATAGCTAAGGAGGTTTGGGACACCATTCAAATAATTTGTGATGGCACTGAACAAGTTAGAGAAAATAAGATGCAATTACTAATTCAGCAATATGAGCATTTCTACTATGAAGAAGGTGAAACTCTCACTGATATCTTTAGTAGATTTCAAAAGCTACTAAATGCTCTGAAGCTGCATGGAAGAGTCTACCAAACCAAAGATTCTAACCTCAAATTCCTGAGATCCCTTCCAAAGAATGGAAACCAATGACAGTCTCCTTAAGAAATTCACAAGAATACAAGGAGTTTACACTAGAGAGACTGTATGGAATTCTAAAGACTTATGAGCTTGAAATAGAGCAAGATGAAAGAATGGAGAAAGGGAGAAAGAAAGGAGGGTCCATTGCATTGGTTGCTGAGTTAGAGAAAGAGAAGGAGATGAAGATAGAAGCTGTTGAGTCCACTTCAAAGGTCTGTGAAAACAAGGGAAAGGGGCTGGTAGCAGAAAATGAAGATTCTTTGAGCCAAGATGATATGGATGATATTGATGAACATCTTGCATTTCTTTCTAGAAGATTTGCCAAGCTCAAGTTCAAGAAGAACTTTGGAGCAGCTAAGCCAAATAGAAACATGGTGGATAAATCAAAATTCAAGTGTTTCAAATGTGGCTTGGAAGGGCACTTTGCCAGTGAGTGTAGAAAGTCAGATTCCAGCAAAAAGAAGTTTGAGCCGGTGGATTATAAAGAAAAGTATTTTGAGTTACTCAAACAAAAGGAAAGAGCTTTTATTACACAAGAAAATGACTGGGCAGCAGATGGTTTGGATGAGAATGAAGATGTCAGCTATGTCAATCTAGCCCTAATGGCCAAGTCTGATGAAACAGAGACACGTTCTTCAAGTAATCGGGTAATCACCACTAACCTTGCACATTTATCTAAAGCTGAGTGTAATGATGCAATAAATGACATGTCTACAGAATTATATCACTTGTGTGTTACACTTAAGTCCCTCACTTAGGAAAATGCTAAAATCAAAGAAAATAATTTGTTTTTAAGTGAGAGGAATAATGTGCTAGAGTCTCAGTTTATTGAATATGAAAAATTGAGAATAGAATGTAAGATTGCTAAGGAAGAATTTGTAACACCCCCAGATCCGGGGTCGGGGATCCGGGTCGTCACGGTCTTTCTTTCCACACTATCACTTCACTTAATTAATAATAATAACCTTATGTTGTGACCCCACACTAACACACACCACAACCCGTTATAGTCTCAGAGATGAAATTGAAATAAGTACAAGTCTTTAAATCCACAATTTAAAAGTTATTACAACCCAAAATGATTACTTGATAAATTTACAGTTAATTGCCATTATCTGCCACAAGTTATAATTATACATAATTGATTCTCAAAAGTAGATGGGCTGATCTACAATAGATCTACCTCTGCAGCTATAGCAGCTACAACATCATCGGGAAGACGCGGGACGCTTCCCACGCGCTTGCGCTGGGTCTGCTGGAGTCTGGCCATCTTTCCTAACTGTTGTTGTGTGATGAAGAAATAAAGCAAGAGTGAGCCTTACAGCTCGCAAGATAATATGTAGTGATAACAATAATGTAAGTATCTAACTGGATACTTACTAGAATCTTTTATCATGCGTAAGATAATTACTTACTAGATATAAGTAAAAACAAGGGATGAAGTTACCAAATACTTCACTATACTTATATCATATAAAAAGCTGCTTGAACTACCACTGTTCAAAGTATAATGAGCTTTCAACAGTTCATCAGATAGATGAGACTACAAGACAAGATTTGAATAGATTAAATCTTTGAAATATTATTAAAGGAAGTGAAGTTATGATATACTTCATTAAGTTCTGATATATATATATATATCCACATATACATCTTCTTTATACGTTTCCTGAAAACCTCTGTCATGTAAAGTATGAACAGAGTTTGAAACATCCAATAAATTTTGGGAAAGGAAAAGAATTTTAGCATAAACCAGGTATCTCGCTGATCAGACAAAGATACCAATAAGTAACCTTTTCTACTAGTAGATGGACGAATTCCCCACTGGTCATCACCCTGGTCTCAATAGGACCTTATGCTGGACTGCCACTCAGCCACTTATGCATTTGATGGACTCCCACTGAGCCACTTGCGCTATCATGGACGCCCACTGAGCCCATGTTGCTTATGCCGACTCAATAGATGGACTTACTTCCCGAACTTTGGGTAAGTAATCAATTCATTTACCAAAACTGCAACCTTGTTATGAATATAAAATACACCACAGAGCCGGATCCCTCAGGTTTTGAGCGAGTATTTAAATCCCCTTAAAAAGGAAGATCTTAAATATAAAAATGAGTTTTGGGATCCGCTCTAACTTTTAAAAATCATTTTGAAGACTCGAAAACACTTTAAAGAGTGTTTGGAGTAAAGCTGATTTAATGAAGTAAATCAGTCCCCAGTATATTTAGAAAATATCTGAATATTATTATTTAAATAATATTCCCATAAAAAATAATCTTTATAAAAATAATTGAAGTAGAAGTATTAAAACTTATACTTGAAACGAGTATTAAATAACCAAAGATATACTTATACGAAAGTACTATCTTTATTTGGATAATCGAAAATAAGTTTGATTATTGACACCTTATTCTTTAATAAAATAAAGAATATATTGCAGTAATAAGCGGAGTCATAATACCTCGAATGAATATTATAAATAATATTCATAAAATAAAGGAGTCATACATCCTCAAATGAATATCCAAGTAATATTCAATAATGACATAAAAGAGTCATAAGCCCTTGAATAATATTCGAAATAATATTCAATAAATAATATAAAGAGTCATAAGCCCTCGAATGAATATTCAAAATAATATTCAATAAATAAAATAAAGTTATCGAATAAACCTTATTCGATTAATTGTTTTGAAAACTATAACCATATATATATATAAATATATATGTATATAGTTACATATATACAAAATCTACTCGGGATCCTCGACTCCCGGTTTAGAAAATATTTCCGCCTTTTTGGGTCCCTATACTAAGGGTATATGCAAGTTACCGCTATCCTCTAGCATAGGTATTATCAACTGAATAAGCATTTGAACCAAAAGATATATAAATCAAGAATACGAAACAGGCATGCATATATACCATATCACATGCTACAATATATCGCAAGAATCTGCTATAACAAATATGCATTTAACGCAAGATCATGCATATGCACAAATACATCACAACAACAGTATAACGGGTAGAAATCTTGCCTGAGCGACTTGGGGTGATAAAAGGCTCGGGACGAAACTGGTAACCTATAAACAACAAGTAAGTTGGAATTAAACCAAAGTCACTTGTAATTCTATACGTTAACTAACTTAGACTCTAACGCTTGTTTTGCGCTTACTGATTCGCTTAAGTCACTCGGGTACCCTCGGCTCCACCATTTTTAATAATTTAACCTTTATGAGTTTTAAGGCGATTCCTTCGCGAGTGTCTTACCAACTGCCTAACACACTTACCATAAATGTTTCATACATTACTTAACCCTTTTTGGTCTTTAACCTATGTTTCAAAGTAAGGCGAGGGGAAAAGTTTCGTTCGCGAAACGCCGTTACATGAAACGGTCGTTTCTCCTAAACCGTGCATCGGAATCGAACGAACTACATATCAAAACGAAGCTCGTAACATGAGCTATCTAAACATGGCAATGGTCATAATCTAGCAGGGGGTTCTCGGGTCCTAATGTTATGCACAAAAACAGTCTAAGGAAAATCGGACGTTACGACGGCTATGTTTACGCGATTTCCCAATTTAAAACCATTCAAAACCAACCCAATTCAACCTCAAATCCAACATACAACCAACATCCATCCTTATCACATCATAAAAACCCCAACCAATTCAATTTTAACATTCATACTTATGCCTAAGCTTAACTTTAACCATACTTAAGTTCTTTTAATCAAAATAACAACATCTACCATTCCATTTCACTACCATTTCAAATTCCAAACTCTAAATCACAACATCAAGCTACAATATCACCCTACTAATCAAAATCATCTTATAATACATAGGAATCTAGGGTTTGGAGATGATATACCTTCCTTGAAGTGGTGGGAGGAGCTAGGAAGCCTTAAGAAGCTTTGAGAAGCCTTAGGAATGCTTGGATCTTCAAGGAAAATAAGAAAAAATTCAAGTTAAAAACTTGAAAACACTATTCATAGTCTTCTTCTTTGATTAAATGAAGAAGATTGAGAAGGAATTGATGGCTTAAACTCATGATATAGCCCTAACTAAGCATGAAGATGATTAGGGAATTAACTCACCAATTTAGGAAGCTTGGATCTTTGATTTTGAATTTTCTTGCCTTTTGCAATAGTAAAAAGCCGAGAGCTCTTCAAGAACAATGCCTTGGTTTCTTTTTGATTTTTGATGAAGAATGAATTTGCTTGGCTTGGTTGATTTGTTTTTGTGTTTGATTTAGTCAATTACCTATTTGCCCTTGATTTTTTGTGGTTAAAAAGCCACCACATCTCCTTCCTTCCCATGTCATGCCCATGTCATGTGGTGATGTCATCCTTCCCTCCTTGTCCTCTTCTCATTGGTTGGGTGACATCACTCTCTCTAATCCCTTTGATTAACTCCCTAATTGTTTGCCTAATGACCGCTGATCTGTTATACGGTTCGCTTAACTTTCGTTCTCGTTTATCGTTTGAAGGATCATACCCGGGATCTTATTACTTAGGTTCCCTTAACCTTTCTCAATACATTATATTCCTTTTTATGATCCTCTATTATAATCCTTTAATTTAAATCCTTTTTATCCTGTTACCTTATACTCAATCCTTTCCGTATCTAGTGGATTTCTGGGAAAAACCAAAGTGTTCGGAATTGGATTCTGGCGATCTTTACATACACTCATATACCATATAGAGTACTAATAAAATCTCAGAATATCCATAATAGAACCCCTACATAGTGTGGCATGAAAATTTTTCTCATTCAGCAAAAACACTATTCACAAGGGTTACAAAAAGTTGAAAATTTTGGGGGTTATTACAGTCTCCCCTCCTTAAAAGGATTCCGTCCCGGAATCAAACAAAAAAAAAATGGGGGTACTTTTCTAGCATTGTGCTCTCTAGTTCCCAAGTTGATTCTTCCACATTATGATTCTGCCATAGTACTCTGACTAGCTTGATCACTTTGTTCCGAAGCACCTGCTCCTTCTTATCTATAATCCTTACTGGCTTCTCCACGTAAGTTAGATCTGGCTGCATATCCACCTGCTCGTACTCCACTATGTGTCTGGCATCCCGATGATACTTCCTTAGCATTGACACATGGAACACATTATGAACTTGTTGCAAATTAGGGGGTAAGGCTAGCTCGTAAGCTAACTTTCCAATCCGTCTTAATATCTCAAAAGGTCCAATGTATCTTGGGCTTAGTTTTCCTTTCCTTCCGAACCTCATTAATCCCTTCCAAGGGGATACCTTTAGCAGTACTAAGTCCCCTACTTCATATTCCTTGTCCTTTCGGGCTAGGTCTGCATATTTCTTCTGTCTGTCTTGGGCTGCTACAAGTCGCCCTCTGATAAGATCCACTATATCTTTGGTCCTTTGGACCATTTCGGGTCCGAACATCTTCCGCTCTCCTACTTCATCCCAGTATAAGGGAGATCGACACCTTCTTCCGTACAGGGCCTCATAAGGCGGCATTCCGATGCTAGCATGAAAGCTATTGTTATAAGAAAACTCGATCAACGACAAGTGATCATCCCAACTCCCTTTAAAGTCTATTGCACGGACTTTCAACATATCCTCTAGTGTCTGGATGGTCCTTTCACTCTGCCCATCCGTCTGGGGGTGGTACGCGGTACTCATATTTAACTTGGTCCCCGCACATTCCTGAAAGCTCCTCCAAAATCTGGAGTTGAACCTGGGGTCTCGGTCTGAGACAATGGACGCTGGAACTCCATGTCGCGTTACTATTTCCTTAAGGTAAATGTCCACCAGTCTATCGACTGTGTATCTCTCATTGATAGGAATGAAATGAGCTGACTTTGTCAGTCGGTCTATAATTACCCAAATGGCGTCGTGATTGGCTTTCGTCCTTGGCAAGCCTACTACAAAATCCATCGCTATCTGTTCCCATTTCCATTCGGGAATCTCCAGGGGTCATAAGAGTCCACTGGGTCTCTGGTGCTCTGCTTTTACCCTTTGGCAAGTCAAACATTTGTTTACCCATTCTGCTACGTCCCTCTTCATGTTGGGCCACCAGTAATATTCCTTCAAATCCCTATACATCTTGGTACTTCCCGGGTGAATGGAATACCTTGAACTATGGCTTTCATCCAATATCTCATCTTTACGCTCTTGAACATTCGGAACCCAAATCCGGTAGGAGTACCTCATTATCCCTTTATCATCTTTCTCAGTATGGATCTCCTCTCCAGTCATTGACTCTCTGCCTTTATTCATTATTTTCTCCTGGCACAATCTGATCTTTTCCAATAACTCTGGCTGCATTGAGATCTCAAAAAGCTTTTCAGTTCCGGTTCCAGTTACCTTTACTTCTATTTCCATTTTCTCAAAATCCCTTATCAATTCTTCCGAAGTCGTTAACATTCTGAGTTTTTCCTTTCTACTAAGGGCATCAGCCACCACATTGGCTTTCCCTGGATGATAGAGAATCTCACAATCATAGTCCTTAATTAGTTCTAACCATCTCCTCTGGCGCATGTTGAGCTCTTTCTGCGTAAATATGTACTTGAGGCTCTTATGTTCTGTGAAAATCTCGCACTTCTTTCCATACAAGTAGTGCCTCCAAATTTTTAAGGCAAATACTATTGCCGCGAGCTCAAGGTCATGAGTAGGATATCTAACCTCGTATTCCTTCAATTGTCTCGACGCATACGCAATCACTTTACCGTGCTGCATAAGCACACATCCTAATCCTTTGTGCGACGCATCACTATATATCACAAAATCTCCTTTTCCGTCCGGCAATGCCAATACCGGAGCCGTTATCAACCTTTTCTTTAATTCCTGAAAACTATTCTCACATTTCTCCGTCCATTCAAACTTCTCTGTCTTACGAGTAAGTCGTGTCAAAGGGGCTGCGATCTTCGCAAAGTCCTGTACAAATCTACGATAGTAGCCGGCCAGTCCTATGAAACTCCTTACCTCTGTGGGTGTGGTTGGCCTTTCCCAATTTGAGACCACCTCTATCTTGGAGGGGTCGACCAATACTCCTTCTTTATTGATCACATATCCTAAAAACTGTACTTCATTCCGCCAGAATTCACACTTCAAGAATTTGGCATATAACTGTTCCTCTCTGAGTATTCCTAGAGCTATTTTCAAATGCTCTGCATGTTCTGTCTCAGTCCTTGAGTAGATCAAAATATCATCAATAAAAACTATCACACATTTGTCCAAGTACTTCTTAAATACTCTATTCATTAAATCCATGAAAGCCGTTGGGGCGTTGGTTAATCCAAAGGACATTACCAAGAACTCATAATGCCCATATCTGGTACGGAACGCTGTCTTGGAAATATCTTCGGGTTTAATCTTTAGTTGGTGATATCCAGTTCTCAGGTCGATCTTGGAAAAATAAACAGCATCCTTTAGCTGGTCGAACAGATCGTCTATTCTAGGTAATGGGTACCTGTTCTTTATGGTTAGCTTATTCAACTCTCGATAGTCTATGCACAGCCTCATGCTCCCATCTTTCTTCTTAACAAATAAAACTGGTGCTCCCCATGGAGACACACTGGGTCTTATCATACCCTTATCCAAGAGTTCCTGCAATTGGATAGCTAATTCCTTCATTTCTAACGGGGCTAACCGGTAAGGTGCTTTTGAAACTGGCGCCGTCCCTGGGGCCAACTCAATAGCAAATTCAATCACTCTATTGGGTGGTAATCCCGGAAGGTCTTGTGGGAATACATCTTCAAATTCGTTGACTACTGGAATATCTTGTAAGTTAGGCACCTCCTTTTGCGTGTCCACCACATAGGCTAGGTAGGCCTCACTTCCTTTTCGTAGCATCCTTTTGGCCTGGGCCATAGTCAAAAATTTCTGCGTCTGCCTCTTTCCTCTAAATATAACTTCTTTCTTTCCTGGGACATTTAGCTTAACTTTCTTCCCTTTACAGTCTATCTGAGCATCATTGCTAGATAGCCAGTCCATTCCCAAAATTACATCAAACTCCCCTAATTTAAAAGGAATCAGATCAACACTAAAGGATTGCTCCCTTATGCCTATCTCACAGGCGGGGTGAATCTGGTTAACAGGAATAATTTCATGATTGGCTATTTCTACTTGCAAGGGTTCTATCAAGGGTTCAGCCTTAAGTCTTAACTTACGCGCAAAGTCCTTTGATATAAAAGATTTAGTTGCTCCCGAATCAAATAAAACATTTGCACTGACTGAATTTAGAGAAAGGGTACCTGCTATCACATCTGAATCTTTCATAGTATCCTGGACTGTCATGTTGAAAGTCCTCACAGTAGGTGGCTTATTAGAAGCAGCCCTGCTTGCTCCCGAAGCTGCTGGTTTGTTCATTGGGCATTCCCTCTTCCAATGACCTGGGCGTCCACACTGATGACAAGTGGTGGTTGGAATGACGGCAGGGGTTGATGATGGGCACTTAGTTGAATAGTGGCCTTCCCGACCGCACTTAAAGCAGGTTACTGGCTTTCCTTTACACTCCCCAGTGTGATTTCTTCCACATATGTTACAGGCTGGCAATGGGGGTCGAGACTGGTTGGAATAGGACATTCTTGATTTCTGGCCGCCCTGGCTCACACTCACACTCATTGGCCGCTTAAACCCAGTGTTCCTTCCTGGTAGGGACACTGCTCCTCGATTAAATCTAGTTGGGAAGCTCCTTCCTGTGGAACCTCCACCCATGCTCATACTTTTCTTCTTTATTCCTTTCTTCTCTCTTTCCTTCTGCATCTGTTCACTTCCAACTTCTACAATCATTGCCTTTTGCACCAGAGTGGCATAGTCCGTAAGCTCAAGGATTGCCACCCTATTCTGAATCCACGGTTTCAGTCCCTGCTGAAACCTCCTAGCTTTCTTTTCCTCGGTGCTCACAAACTCCGGCATAAACCTTGATAACTCAGTAAATTTCGCTTCGTACTCTGCTACAGACAAGTTATTCTGCTTTAGCTCCAAGAACTTGAGCTCCATCTGGTTTTCCATAAACCTCGGGAAATAATTTCCCAGAAACAACTGGCTAAATCTCTCCCAGGTTATAATAGCATCAGTCTCCATGTTTTTCTTGGCCTCCCACCAGTAGTTAGCTTCTCCTTTCAGAAGGTAGGTAGCAAATACAGTCTTCTGTGCCTCATCGGTACTCAAAATCTCAAAGGATTTCTCCATTTCCTTTAACCATGCCCTTGCCTCAACTGGGTCGGCTGATCCGTGGAACTCAGGGGGCTTAAGGGTCTTAAAAGCCCTGAAAGAGTTTGCCACAGTATTGTTATTTCCTTGAGGGGGTGGGTTGGGTTGACGTTCCAAATTCTGCCTTAGGAGTTGCATGAACTGGCCCATGGGATCCATGCCTGGGTTTGGTACTGGTTGCTCAACCTCGGTTTCTCCTTCTTCGGCCTCTATCTCAAATCCCTCAACATCATATGTTTCCTCTTCCTCTTCATACAGGGAGTCATCCTGTTCCACATAATCCTCATCTTCCTCTTCACTGTGTTCCTGGTTCCTATCATCCTGGTTATGGCTTCCCTGGTCCTCAGATCCAGGGTTCGCCCTAGTTCCAATCTTTCTTGGCGGCATGATTCTGATAATCAAAAAAAATTATTAGGAAATTCAACGTTAGGTCACAATCATATACAACATTGTGCCTTGCACAGCTTCATAATGGGGAGAACGTATATCGCAATTCTATTATTTTAAGAAAGTTCTAATACGAAGTGCAGTAATAATAATGATAAAAACAGTGATCCCGTCACTAATGAACTGAACCAAAGGAAATAAATATATACATAATGCGAGAAATACATAGTTTGATCTGGTCAAAAGTACAACAGTGCTACAGTCATCTGTCCCAAAAGTGATACACAAGAGTCTATCTGTCTAGTCAGAAAAAGGGATGCTATATACAAGTCAACTATCCCGGAAAATTGGCTCTTACTAAGGCCTCGGCTAACTAGACAACTAGACTATTTCATCATCAATCCTGAATCACACACCGGAGCGGGTCAACTCCCATACCCTTTCCATCGCACGACGAAAGATATAGTCGGCCTGCCGCCTGGAGATCCTACCATGCCTGTCCCCCTGGAGCGATCTGAGCCTCGCTCGGGATGTGAGCTCTATCCCCGTAAGCTCCCTCCTCAAGGATCGGGGTATAGAAGCCCTAGTCTCATAAGCTCGGGTACGCCTACCCGCCCTCTCTACATCCAACTCCCTCCTGGCCTCATCCAGTCGGCCCTCGGCAACAGCCACTCGGGTCCTCAGAACATCCTGAACATATCCATGAGCTAACGAAGACTGCCTGTGGGCAGGGTCAAGAGGTGGTGAATCTGGAGCCGCTGAGGGTGCCTCCTCGGTCTGCCTAGGCTCGGAAGTATGGGCCTCTGAGCTGTCATCATCGGGAATCCAAGATAGTGGTGGAGGGGTAGGGGCTCTGACCACCGGAAGTGTGGGTAATGGGGTACCAGCATACACTACCATAGGTCCAACACGCTCCTCAGCTACTAAGACCTCATCCGGGTCCTCCTCATCTGGAATAGCAATAACCTCTGTCTCTTACTCCTCTGAGGGGTCCTCCTCATCTGAAATAGCAATGACCTCCGTCTCTGACTCCTCTGAGGGGTCCTCCTCATCCTCCTCCATCTCAGGCTCCTCCTGGTCCTCAACATCTAGCAGTGCCTCATCATGCTCACGCTCGAACATCTCAGGGTCCTCTATCTCAGGCGCCTACACATTAAACGAGCTAAGTTACTATCATGATACTTATAAGGGTTCCCTTAAGGGTTTTAACTGTCAGCACTACTTTAAGTAGTCCGACCATGAACTTGGCAAGAGTTCTTATTATCTTTGTGAGTTTATTATTATATCGTCGCATCATCTCTGAGGTTTATAACGCTTAGCTCTGATACCATTTCTGTAACACCCCCAGATCCGGGGTCGGGGATCCGGGTCGTCACGGTCTTTCTTTCCACACTATCACTTCACTTAATTAATAATAATAACCTTATGTTGTGACCCCACACTAACACACACCACAACCCGTTATAGTCTCAGAGATGAAATTGAAATAAGTACAAGTCTTTAAATCCATAATTTAAAAGTTATTACAACCCAAAATGATTACTTGATAAATTTACAGTTAGTTGCCATTATCTGCCACAAGTTATAATTATACATAATTGATTCTCAAAAGTAGATGGGCTGATCTACAATAGATCTACCTCTGCAGCTATAGCAGCTACAACATCATCGGGAAGACGCGGGACGCTTCCCACGCGCTTGCGCTGGGTCTGCTGGAGTCTGGCCATCTTTCCTAACTGTTGTTGTGTGATGAAGAAATAAAGCAAGAGTGAGCCTTACAGCTCGCAAGATAATATGTAGTGATAACAATAATGTAAGTATCTAACTGGATACTTACTAGAATCTTTTATCATGCGTAAGATAATTACTTACTAGATATAAGTAAAAACAAGGGATGAAGTTACCAAATACTTCACTATACTTATATCATATAAAAAGCTGCTTGAACTACCACTGTTCAAAGTATAATGAGCTTTCAACAGTTCATCAGATAGATGAGACTACAAGACAAGATTTGAATAGATTAAATCTTTGAAATATTATTAAAGGAAGTGAAGTTATGATATACTTCATTAAGTTCTGATATATATATATATATATATATATATATCCACATATACATCTTCTTTATACGTTTCCTGAAAACCTCTGTCATGTAAAGTATGAACAGAGTTTGAAACATCCAATAAATTTTGGGAAAGGAAAAGAATTTTGGCATAAACCAGGTATCTCGCTGATCAGGCAAAGATACCAATAAGTAACCTTTTCTACTAGTAGATGGACGAATTCCCCACTGGTCATCACCCTGGTCTCAATAGGACCTTATGCTGGACTGCCACTCAGCCACTTATGCATTTGATGGACTCCCACTGAGCCACTTGCGCTATCATGGACGCCCACTGAGCCCATGTTGCTTATGCCGACTCAATAGATGGACTTACTTCCCGAACGTTGGGTAAGTAATCAATTCATTTACCAAAACTGCAACCTTGTTGCGAATATAAAATACACCACAGAGCCGGATCCCTCAGGTTTTGAGCGAGTATTTAAATCCCCTTAAAAAGGAAGATCTTAAATATAAAAATGAGTTTTGGGATCCGCTCTAACTTTTAAAAATCATTTTGAAGACTCGAAAACACTTTAAAGAGTGTTTGGAGTAAAGCTGATTTAATGAAGTAAATCAGTCCCCAGTATATTTAGAAAATATTTGAATATTATTATTTAAATAATATTCCCATAAAGAATAATCTTTATAAAAATAATTGAAGTAGAAGTATTAAAACTTATACTTGAAACGAGTATTAAATAACCAAAGATATACTTATACGAAAGTACTATCTTTATTTGGATAATCGAAAATAAGTTTGATTATTGACACCTTATTATTTAATAAAATAAAGAATATATTGCAGTAATAAGCGGAGTCATAATACCTCGAATGAATATTATAAATAATATTCATAAAATAAAGGAGTCATACATCCTCAAATGAATATCCAAGTAATATTCAATAATGACATAAAAGAGTCATAAGCCCTCGAATAATATTCGAAATAATATTCAATAAATAATATAAAGAGTCATAAGCCCTCGAATAAATATTCAAAATAATATTCATTAAATAAAATAAAGTTATCGAATAAACCTTATTCGATTAATAGTTTTGAAAACTATAACCATATATATATATATATAAATATATATGTATATAGTTACATATATACAAAATCTACTCGGGATCCTCGACTCCCGGTTTAGAAAATATTTCCACCTTTTTGGGTCCCTATACTAAGGGTATATGCAAGTTACCGCTATCCTCTAGCATAGGTATTATCAACTGAATAAGCATTTGAACCAACAGATATATAAATCAAGAATACGAAACAGGCATGCATATATACCATATCACATGCTACAATATATCGCAAGAATCTGCTATAACAAATATGCATTTAACGCAAGATCATGCATATGCACAAATACATCACAACAACAGTATAACGGGTAGAAAACTTGCCTGAGCGACTTGGGGTGATAAAAGGCCCGGGACGAGTCTGGTAACCTATAAACAACAAGTAAGTTGGAATTAAACCAAAGTCACTTGTAATTCTATACGTTAACTAACTTAGACTCTAACGCTTGTTTTGCGCTTACTGATTCGCTTAAGTCACTCGGGTACCCTCGGCTCCACCATTTTTAATAATTTAACCTTTATGAGTTTTAAGGCGATTCCTTCGTGAGTGTCTTACCAACTGCCTAACACACTTACCATAAATGTTTCATACATTACTTAACCCTTTTTGGTCTTTAACCTATGTTTCAAAGTAAGGCGAGGGGAAAAGTTTCGTTCGCAAAACGCCGTTACATGAAACGGTCGTTTCTCCTAAACCGTGCATCGGAATCGAACGAACTACATATCAAAACGAAGCTCGTAACATGAGCTATCTAAACATGGCAATGGTCATAATCTAGCAGGGGGTTCTCGGGTCCTAATGTTATGCACAAAAACAGTCTAAGGAAAATCGGACGTTACAACGGCTATGTTTACGCGATTTCCCAATTTAAAACCATTCAAAACCAACCCAATTCAACCTCAAATCCAACATACAACCAACATCCATCCTTATCACATCATAACAACCCCAACCAATTCAATTTTAACATTCATACTTATGCCTAAGCTTAACTTTAACCATACTTAAGTTCTTTTAATCAAAACAACAACATCTACCATTCCATTTCACTACCATTTCAAATTCCAAACTCTAAATCTCAACATCAAGCTACAATATCACCCTACTAATCAAAATCATCTTATAATACATAGGAATCTAGGGTTTGGAGATGATATACCTTCCTTGAAGTGGTGGGAGGAGCTAGGAAGCCTTAAGAAGCTTTGAGAAGCCTTAGGAATGCTTGGATCTTCAAGGAAAACAAGAAAAAATTCAAGTTAAAAACTTGAAAACACTATTCATAGTCTTCTTCTTTGATTAAATGAAGAAGATTGAGAAGGAATTGATGGCTTAAACTCATGATATAGCCCTAACTAAGCATGAAGATGATTAGGGAATTAACTCACCAATTTAGGAAGCTTGGATCTTTGATTTTGAATTTTCTTGCCTTTTGCAATAGTAAAAAGCCGAGAGCTCTTCAAGAACAATGCCTTGGTTTCTTTTTGATTTTTGATGAAGAATGAATTTTCTTGGCTTGGTTGATTTGTTTTTGTGTTTGATTTAGTCAATTACCTATTTGCCCTTGATTTTGTGTGGTTAAAAAGCCACCACATCTCCTTCCTTCCCATGTTATGCCCATGTCATGTGGTGATGTCATCCTTCC
Source organism: Apium graveolens (assembly GCF_009905375.1). Taxonomy (NCBI): domain Eukaryota; kingdom Viridiplantae; phylum Streptophyta; class Magnoliopsida; order Apiales; family Apiaceae; genus Apium; species Apium graveolens. The sequence continues at coordinate 154,108,834 of NC_133653.1, forward strand.
CTCCTTGTCCTCTTCTCATTGGTTGGGTGACATCACTCTCTCTAATCCCTTTGATTAACTCCCTAATTGTTTGCCTAATGACCGCTGATCTGTTATATGGTTCGCTTAACTTTCGTTCTCGTTTATCGTTTGAAGGATCATACCCGGGATCTTATTACTTAGGTTCCCTTAACCTTTCTCAATACATTATATTCCTTTTTATGATCCTCTATTATAATCCTTTAATTTAAATCCTTTTTATCCTGTTACCTTATACTCAATCCTTTTCGTATCTAGTGGATTTCCGGGAAAAACCAAAGTGTTCGGAATTGGATCGGCGATCTTTACATACACTCATATACCATATAGAGTACTAATAAAATCTCAGAATATCCATAATAGAACCCCTACATAGTGTGGCATGAAAAGTTTTCTCATTCAGCAAAAACACTATTCACAAGGGTTACAAAAAGTTGAAAATTTTGGGGGTTATTACAGAATTAACTGAGTCCTTGAAGAAAGAAGAAATTTTGAAGAAGCAGCTTGATCGTGAACAGGAGGTGATTAAGGCATGGAAATCATCTAGAGATGTCCATGCTCAAATCACCAAAGTTCAAGGTATTGAGTCCTTCTGTGATGCAGCCTAGAAAAAGAGTAAAGAGAAGCTGGAATCCAATTTGGTTGAAGGATTGCTAACAGATGTAGACTCAACGGATGATGAGAGTCATCTGTCGGATAATCAAAAAGGTTATCCATCGAGTGACATAAATCCTCATCTGTCGGCTGTGAGCAAACCTGTGAGTAAAGCCAAACTTGCCAAGTTAAATGAAAAATATGGATCAGTTTCTGAAAACTTTATTTCAGGAGAATCAAGTCAATTAAAGAAGGAGAAGAAAGTGAATGTTGGTCATTTGTCCATCAAGCAATTGAATGACAAACTAGAAAAGATTGAGGTTAAAACAGAGGCTAAAAAGAAAAACAATAGAAATGGGAAAGTAGGGATTAACAAACATAAAAACTACACACCTGATAAGTATGCTCCAAGAAAAATCTGTGTTAAGTGTGGAAGTGTTAATCATCTGTCTGTTAATTGCAAAAGTGCCATGCCTACTTCTATGACTGTACCACCTTCTTTTCCCAACATGAGTGTGATGCCTTCTATGCCTATTAATGCTATGTCTACACAGAATATGAATGCACAATTTGCTAATATGCCATTTGTACCTAATCCTTATTATGCTGCATTTAGTATGCCTCAAATGCCACTTAGCATGCCCTACTGGAATAACATGTTTGTAAATAGCATGTCATTTCCTGTTAATCAAAATGTGCATGATAATTCTGTTTTAATGAATGGTTTCAAGGGTCCAACTCAGATGACTAAGGATGAATCTGATATCCCCAAGTCAAATGAGATCAAACCTAAGAAACAAAAGAAGAAAGCTAACAAGGCTGGACCCAAGGAAACTTTGGTACCAAAATCAACTTGATTTGATTTTAATGTGTGCAGGGAAACAGAAAGAATCTGTGGTACTTGGATAGTGGTTGTTCAAGACACATGACTGGAGATTCTACCCTGCTCACAGAGTTCAAGGAAAAAGCTGGCCCAAGTATTACTTTTGGAGATGACAACAAGGGTTATACTGTGGGATATGGCTTGATTTCAAAAGATAATGTCATCATTGAGGAGGTTGCCTTAGTGGATGGTCTCAAGCACAATTTGTTGAGTATCATCCAGCTTTGTGATAAAGGCAATTCAGTAACCTTCAATACAGAAGCCTGTGTTATGACAAACAAGAGGAGCAACAAAGTGGTTCTCACTGGAGTGAGAAAAGGAAATGTGTACCTAGCTGACTTCAACTCATCAAATGTAGAATCTGTTACTTATCTTCTCAGCAAAGTAAGTCAGGATGAAAGTTGGTTATGGCACAAGAAGCTATCCCATTTAAACTTCAAGACCATGAATGAACTTGTAAAGAAAGAACTGGTTAGAGGTATTCCTCAAGTGGAATTTTCTAAGGATGGACTACGTGATGCTTGCCAAAAGGGAAAGCAAATCAAAGCATCATTCAGAAAGAAGCTTGATTTAACAATTGAAGAACCTTTGCAACTGCTACACATGGATTTGTTTGGACCAGTCAATGTGTTGTCCATCTCAAGGAAAAGATTTTGCCTAGTAATTGTAGATGATTTCTCAAAGTTCTCTTGGACATATTTCCTAAAGTCTAAAGATGAGGTTAGTAAAATCATCATCAATCACATAAGGCAAGTTAACAATCATCCTGATTTCAAAATTAGAAGAATCATGAGTGACAATGGAACTGAGTTCAAGAATTCTGTCATGAGAGCATTTTGTGAAGAGAATGGGATTATGCATGAGTTTTCAGCAGCAAGAACACCACAACAAAATGGAGTAGTAGAAAGAAAGAACATATCACTTATTGAAGCTGCAAGGATAATGCTTGAAGAATCAAAGTTACCAACATACTTCTGGGCTGAAGCTGTAAATACTGCATGCTTATTTCTTTGGTTAATCAAGCAAAATGCATGACTCCCTACCAATTGTTTAAGAACAAGAAGCCAACTCTAAATTTTTTCATGTCTTTGGCTGCAAATGTTAGATCTTGAGAAATCAAACTGATCAAAATGGGAAGTTTGATGCTAAAGCAGATGAAGGAATTTTTGTTGGATATGTTGTTGGTAAAGCATACAAAGTCTACAATCTGAGAACCAACATTGTTATGGAATCAATACATGTTGTGTTTGATGATAAAAAGATTGAAGGACTACAAGATGGAGATTACCATGAGAGCCTCAAATTTGACAATGTGGAGATGGTTAGTGATGACAGTGATGATGAAAGTGATCAAGAAACTACAACTAAGGACAGTACAGAAAAATCTACAACCAATGAAGCTAATAACTCAACATCCATCGAGTTATAAAATGCTTCATCCGTCGGCAGACAATCTGCATAATCCATAGGGAGACAATCAGCTTCATCCTTCGGAACTCAAAATTCACCATCCGTCGGGTCATCAAAAGAAGCTGAAAGTCAGAATAGATCACTTAAAGAAAGTTCCTCTTTCTCAAATCATAGATTTACAAACTCAGGGGGAGTTTCTAATAATCAAAACTCAATCACACATCAAGACAACAATGAGGCCTCTTCATCTAGAGCTAATCTACCTCAACAAAGAAAATGGACAAAGGATCACCCCTTTGAGCTCATCATTGGTGACGTATCTTCTAGAGTTCAAACAAGGAGAGCAACTCAAGAAGAATATCTATATAGCAGTTTCCTATCTAAGGAAGAACCAAAGAAGGTAGAAGAAGCTGTGTTGGATCCTGATTGGATTTTAGCTATGCAGGAGGAGCTAAACCAATTTGAAAGGAACAATGTTTGGAAGCTGGTACCTAAGCCTAAAGGAAAGAATCCAATAGATACCAAATGGGTATTCAGAAACAAGATGGATGAAAATGGCATAGTAGTCAGGAAAAAAGCTAGATTGGTTGCTAAGGGCTATTGTCAACAAGAATAAATAGATTTTGATGAAACCTTTGCTCCTGTTGCAAGATTTGAAGCCATCAGAATCTTCTTAGCCTATGCAGCCCATGCCAATTTCAAGGTCTATCAAATGGATGTCAAGAGTGCTTTTCTAAATGGAGATTTGGAGGAGGAAGTCTATGTCAGTCAGCCTCCTGGTTTTGAAGATCCAAATCTGCCTGATCATGTATACTATCTTTTGAAAGCACTCTATGGATCGAAGCAAGCACGTAGAGCCTGTAATGACACTTTGTCAAAATTTCTTTTAGAGAATCACTTCACTAAAGGTACTGTAGATAAAACTTTATTCTTTAGAAATGTTAATGGCTCTAGCAAACTTTTTCAAATTTATATAGATGACATAATTTTTGGCTCTACAGATGAAAAACTTTGCAAAAAGTTTGCCAAATTGATGCAAAGTAAGTATGAAATGAGCATGATGGGAGAACTAACTTACTTTCTTGGTTTGCAAGTTAAGCAAGTTAGTGATGGAATATTCATTAGTCAAACTAAATACATTTATGATCTTTTAAAGAAGTTTGAAATAATGGATTTCACATCTGCAAAAACTCCCATGGCCACTGCAACTAAACTTGAATTAAACACTACTGAAAAGTCTGTGGATATTTCAAGTTATAGAGGCATGGTTGGCTCACTTCTATACTTAACAGCTAGTAGGCGAGATATAATGTGTACTACATGTCTTTGTGCTAGATTTCAGGCTGATCCTAGAGGATCTCATTTAATTTCTATTAAGAGAATTTTTAGATATCTCAAAGGTACACCAAAACTTAGCATTTGGTACCCTAGAGATTCTAGTTTTGATCTAACTGGTTATTCAGATACAAATAATGCAGGTTTTAGAATTGATTAAAAAAGTACAACAGGAACCTGTCAATTTCTAGGAAACAAACTTGTGTCCTGGTTCAGTAAAAAGCAAAATTCAGTTTCTACTTCTACAGCAAAAGCCGAATATATTGCTATTGGCAGTTGCTGTGCACATATTTTGTGGATAAAAACCAATTGCTAGACTATGGTCTGCAAGTGGAAAGAATTCCCATTTTCTGTGATAACACAAGTGCAATTGCCATCACTGAGAATCCAGTTCAACATTCAAGAACAAAGAAAAATAGACATCAAGTACCACTTCATAAGGGAACATGTAATGAATGGTACTGTGGAACTACATTTTGTTCCAAGTGAAAACCAGCTTGCAGATATATTTACCAAGCCACTGGATGAATCCACCTTTTCAAGGTTGGTAAGTGAGTTAGGTATGCTTAATTACTCTTGAATCTTTTCAGATATTTTGCAAGTTGTAATGTAGCCAGAAATTTAATTGATTTTTCAGCATTGGATGAAATTTTGGCTAAGTAAAAATTTACATCCCGACGGATGATCATTATCCATCGAGTTCGATCATCCGTCGGAATACAATTTATTAATAAAATCAATTACTTTTCTGGAATTTTTATAACTCGACGGATAACTGATTTATCCTCATCCGTCGAATTATCTCAATCCTAGCCGTTAATTTTCTGAACATTATCCATCGAGTATACTTACAGTTTGTAAGCATAACGTGACAGATAAGTGATGGAATTTTTACAGTTTATTTTTTTTATCGGCTATTTTGGGCAATTTTTATTGGTCACTTTATTTTACTTTATTATTTTTTACAGCTATTTGGTTTTAAAAGTATAAAAGCAGAATTCATTTTCATTACTTTTCTTTTATCATTCTCAATTCATCTGCTCTAACTTCTTTCTTTCTCAAAAGCAATTACCCTCTCTCTCTGTGCAATTTTTACTCTCTAACAATGGCACCAGTCGTCAAAATCATGTCTCAAACTGGCTTTATCTATGAGAAGAACAATTTCACGGCTCTAGTGAACAATGGGATTGAATAGTCTGGTGACTACCACAAAATTATGGATTGTGTGCAAGGTTGTAAGCTCAAATATGCCATGCTAGAGTCTCCCACTATCTACTGTGAGGTTGTGGAGGAAATATGGACGAATGCAGTGTACAACTCAACTGACAAGACCATCACTTTCACTATTAAAGGTAAGGAATTCTGTGTTAATAGTGACATTGTTAAAGCATGCTTTAGGATTCCTGATAATACTGTCTCTACTCCACACACAGACACTAATATTGTTAACATGTTGAACTCCACGGGTTATGCACTTTTCATCTCTAAATTAAGTGAAATTAGGAGATTGGGTATTAGGAAATAATGGAGTTTCCTGTGTGATGTAGTTACTAAAGTATTTTCTGGAAAAAATAGCAATTTTGATTCTGTTAATATCTCCATGCTCAACATGCTAGTAACTGATAAATATTTCAATTTTAGTGATCTAATCCTGTTTGAGTTGGGGTTTAAGTTAGGGGAGCTTAATAAGAGGGGTAAGAGTGTTTATTACGCTCGATTTTTCATGATGCTTGCTAACCACCTCTCTGAGGACATTGTGCTTGAGAACCCAACCAACAAGTTAAACTGTTGGGTTCAAGAGAGAAGAATTATTGCAGATCTCAATAGAGCAGATCACCACAAAGAGGTGCCACTTTTCTACTTTCCAGTAATGGAGGCACCTCAGGTAAGTGAGGTAATTTCAACTGTCCCTACTCTCTCAACCTCAAACACTTCTTTGTCTTCTAGTGTAGTAGTGGCATCTGTGTCAATGACCAGACAGATGCCTACCCAAGCTACAAAACCAAAGTTTCAAAACCAAAGACAAAGAAAGCCCCCTCTGGTGTCTCTCAAAAGATGCCAGTTGTAAAATCCACTAAACACAAAGAGGGGAGTGTGAAGGTGGGAAAGACATGTGAGGGACAGGGTGAAAATCAAAGAAGCCCTAAGGATAAGGATGGTGAGCATAGTGTACCCAAACCAATCCACACCACAGTTTCCCAACAAACTATGGTTGTTAATAAGGATAAAAGCTCAATTTTAGTTTCATCCTCCCAAAAGGATGTAACTATTGAAACAAGCTCTCAACCAGGAGCACAGAACAAAAGGGCTAGGGACACAAGTTCACCACAAACCTACACAAGAAAGAAGAAAACTAAAACCCTTGGGGATGCACAGGGTACACACATAGTGCAAACTGGAGCTAAAGACCCAGTCACTGCACCATCTCAAAGTCAAATTGATATGGCTCCAACAAATGTGGAGTCACAGCCAAAATATGTACAAATTGAAACACCCCAAATACCAAATTCTCCCACACACTCTTTGGATGTTGACATGATTCAAACATCACAACCATATTCTCCATCTTTAACTCTGTTGGATAAGCCAAAAATCCATGCAAGTGAGCATCATCTTCTAGATGATTTGTTGGCTCACTTGCCATTTCTTTCTGAGACTGTTGAGACATCTGTGCCAAAATTTTCATCAATCTGCATAGAGACCACAATAGTCTCCACTCCAAACTCATTTATTTCTACTCACTCGAAGGATATTGTTCATCCGTCGAGTAGTGATTGTATCCCAACGGATGTGCCTAACAGCAGTCATCCGTCGGATAGTCAAATTACTAACCCGATGGATATTTTTCATCCGTCGGGTGTCTCTACACAACTCCAAAGTTCAACTATAGTTACAAGTGCAGATGACTTAGTAATTATGCAATCACTATTTGGATTGAGGGAAGGTAGTGACTTAAGTGAGAGTCTGGGTTGCTCCCAGGAGAAAGGAGAGAAAAAGAGTGATCCAATGCAGTCCATTTCTTCAGGACTGGAAAAAGTGAGTGTGAAGAGTCCCACCTTAGATGGTGAAGGTGAGGGTGTGAGGGTGGGGAGCCAAGGTGAGACCTTGATGCAAGAAAAGAGAGATAATGAGAGAAATGTAAGTACAGGAGATATAAGGGTCGGTGTTATTGCAAGTGAGTTAATGAATGTCCAGGATGCTAACAGGGAGGAACTATTTCAGCAAAGTCAAGTTGTTGTAGATTCCACCTCCTTGGATGCTGAGGTATTTACTCACCCTGTTCCAGCATACCAACTTCTAGCTGAACAGGGAAATGACAATGCAGAAAGGATGCTAAATTTGGTGCACACCATACAGTCCATGCAAAGAGCTAAGGATGCCATCACAACTTTGCCTTCAACAGCTGGTGATGTTGATTATGAGACTGGTGGTTCAGAAGAATTCTTTGAAGGTGAGGGTGGAGATAGTGAAGAAGAGCCATTGGATATAGGGGAGAAGTAGGCCCTAGTTCTAGATCAGGTATGCTATCTTGGGCATTTTCAAAACAGTGTGATGAACACTATTTCAAGACAACCCTGATTCAACTTATACATCAGACACATTCTGCTCTTTAAACCACAACAAATGCCAACACCAAGAAGCTCCTTCAAGCACACCTTGCTTCTCTGTAACTACAACAAATCCAAGGTCTTCAATATACTCAGGATATCACCACTATCAAAGGTGATATTGATCAAATGAAAAGGGACATCTCTGAAAGGTTGGACTCTAAACTTCCTGAAGCTACAATGCTCGACATTAAGAGATAACTCAGGAAGAATTCTGATATTGCTACAAAGATAGATGCCTTGGATACAAGAATGACAATAATGGAGGCCTCTCTCACGGAAATTCATCTCCACCAAGCACAGCAAATAGACTTACTTCAGAAACTGGTGGCTGCACAGACCTCCTCCTCTACTCAGCTTGCTGATAACAAAAAGGGGAAGAAAGAGAGTTCTAGGAGTGAGGGGGAGCAAAAAGTGCTTAACATTCAAGTGAGTAAAGCAATTGTGCCAACAATTGCTTTCACAAAGCCACCAGCTAAAGATAGCATTGATCTAATAAATGAAGCAACAACCACTTTGAGAGCAAGTGAGAAGAAGCAGTTTAGTCCAATAAACTGGGAGAAAATTGACGAGGATATTCAAAAGAAATTTGGTCTAGCAAAGAAGCCAGAATAATCAGGCATTCATCACTCTCAAGTCAGGCAAATTTCTGTGAATGATATGAGCATGAACTATCTGGAGAGAGGCCAGACATCTTGCATCAAATCCCCAAAGGCAGATCTAATCATGAAGACAAAGGTGAACTACCCAAAATCTTCACTAAAGAACCCTTTGGACACAGTGTATAAGACACCAAAGCCTGATGAGAAGAAGCCGTTGTCCAGGTCTATAGTATTCTACAAAGATCCTGCAGATTCAATTCTAAAAAGGAAAATTGCCAAGATTTTCAGAAATGGTAAGGAAATTTGTGTGGTGGCTGGGCATCCTCAATTTGTTGAAGCAAAAAGGGAAGAAAAGGAAAGATTGAAGCAAGAAAAGAAGCAAGTTGCTCTGGATGTTAAAAAAGCTCAAACAAAAGAAGGAGCAAGTTACTATCTTGGCCAAGTTGCAAGCTGTAAAACCCATACAACAAATTTCTGCACAACCATCTATAACTATTGAATCTCAAGATCAAGTAGTGCAAGATGAACCTCCACAGACAAAGAAACCAAGGTACAAGCAAAGAATCAAGAGAAAATTGGATTTCAATGATGCGGAGATGGAAGAATACTTTCCCAAAGAGTCTACTTCTACAACAACTCAAGTATCCATGCCCTCTGTGGCACATGAAGAATTCAAGATAGATCCATCCAAGAATTTCCATGGTGAACCTATCATTCCAAAGGATGAGCCAATAGACTGGGATAGTCTACCAATTCCAGAACTCAATCTACCTCATTTCATAAAGCCAAAGAAAACAAAGACTAGAGCAGTCAAGAAAGTGAAGCCCTCAACTCTCAAATCCAAGTCCCTAACCAAAGCTCAAACCAAGGTCAACAAGGGAGATATCATGTACATCTGTGACATCAAGGAATTCTCTGATCTAAACCTCTATCTAGATGAACTGGAAGAAGTTAGAGGGATTGATGCTTACAGGAATCTACCTGAAAGGTTAGTATTCAAGTACAAGGGAGGAAAAGAGATAACATGGCCACTTCACAGGATTCTTTAAGAGAGCCAATCTATACTGATAAAAGTTTATTCATCCTTTAAAAAGAACTTTGGATTCAATGTGACAGCTAGAAGATTAGTTCTAAAGAAGATTGAAGAACTGAGGAGTATTAAAGCCAAAGATGCACTCCCAAACACTTTAACTATTCCTTACATAGGGAGTATAGTGCAACTAAGGTCCTACTGGCTGATGGAATTCATGGATGATAAGGGAGTTAGAAGATTCTTCAGATTAGAGGACCAGTTGAGCATCTCTAGCAATGAGACTCTTCTGGAAATGCAAGGAATGCTAGACCTCTCAGAATCTGATGAACTTGAATTCCACAGACAGCTCCAAAATCAGATAGAAGAAAACAACAGGAGGCTTGGGAAGAAATCCAGACAATCAAGGAAATAGATCAATTTGCTCAGACAAGAGGAGCACCTTGAAAATGATTGTGAGCAAATCTTTGTACACTTTGTCTTGTAAATTTTTCAGTAAATAATGCAGCACTTTTTAGTTTTATCTACTACCTTTTAAATCTGTATTTTTAGGGTGTTTTGTTATCATCAAGTTTCTCTTACTTTATGGCTACAATTCTAGTAGGCATAAATTGGGAGAGATTGTTGGGAATATTTTATGAACTTCATTATTACATTAACAAAACACCTTAGTAGATTTAACTTAGTGAAAAATGTAGCACTCGACGGATGATCAAATATAGTCCCGACGGATGACTCAATATAGTCCCGACAGATGATGATTTGACATCCATCGAGTGAGTATCTTATGTAACAATAAGTATTGTAACACATTTCTGTGAACAACTTTGTATAGATCATGTAGTAGCATATGAGTCATGTTGACTATTATTAGATATGCAGAATAGGCTGATTAATTGTAAATATGAGATGTCTTGTAATTCTGCATAAGTGAAATGAAGTCAAGTGTTAAATAGCTACCCGACGGATGATCAACAAAGCAACCCGACGGATGATCAACAAAGCTACCTGACGGATGACAAGCATGTACCCGACGGATGATCAATTTAAATATATGTTGAAAGTGACAAGACAGTCACATGCGTTGGGTGTTTACAAAAGGAATGTGGGAGCCTGTTTAAGAGGAAATGAAGAACAAAGAAGCATTACCATTTCTATGCAAGTTAAGAAGATTTTCAAAGGTGCTGGAATAGAGTAGTGAAGCAGCATGGAGTTTGAGTTGATAGTTTTGTTTTATTATCCTGTCTTATTACCATGTAAACTTGGTGATATATAAACCAAGTGTCGCTAGTGAAACAAATAACTAAGCAAACACTTTTATAAGAGAAATATAAAAGGCTGTAACTGTTAAGAATTTCTCTATAGTTTGTTTATTCACTTGTAAAGCAGTTGTGAGACAATTTATTCTTCACAGAGTTCTTAAATCGATATATATATATATATGTATGTATATATATATATATCTGGTGGATACTTTCAAATCCACCAAAAAGTTTTAAAACTTGTGTTTTTATTACTTTATGTTTTTGATTTATTTAACTTGTGATTCCGTAACTTGCAAATCAAAACACTTATATATATATATAGTTTGAGTTAGAACATTTTATAGTTCAAGAAAAAGTTTACTAGAATTACATTCAACCCCCCCCCCTTCTGTAATTCTTGCTACATTGTTAGGGACTAACATCTATTCAGAGAAGGTTTTGTTCTTGTACAAGGAAATGATGTAAAAGAAGAAGCTGAGAATGTTGAAGAAATGATCATTCCCAGGAAGAAGAAATCAACCGCTGACATTGCTCAAGTTAATATAACAAATACAAATGTGTCTCTTGAAGCAGGCACAAATCCTGAGAAAAAGGAAAATCTTGATGCTGTGAATCTGAAAGCTGATCTTGATACCGATGAAGAAGTGATCAAAGTATTGGATGAATCAATTCTTGATGCACAGGAAATAATTGACAGAAGGGAAGCTGATCAAGCTTGTAATGACTATGTGCAAAGAATTCTAAATTCAAAGAGAGAGCTATGGAAGAAATCAAAAGGAAAGATTCATAATTTGTCTACAAGATATGCTCCTCTCAGGAAGAAGGATAAAAGATGGAAAGGTATCTACTCATTTAGTTATCCTAAAGGATTCAAGCATATTGATTTTGTGTCAGTAGGGCTAGGGGATCCTACTCCAGAACAGAAGAATTTTGATAAGTCCATCTTCTTGGGTGGAACATAATGAAAAACTAAAGCTTATCAAAACTCGTACGAGAGGAGGTATTGATCATTCTGGAATGGAAACTTTGAGGTCTGATTTACTTGACACATATACTCTGACTGATAATCTTGGTGAGAAGATTACTCTGTCACATCTTGAGAAAGTTGAAGCTGTAAAGATTGTCTACAGAAAGATAAATGATAATGATGTCAGAGAGGATATTCTGTACTTCTTGAGAGATGGTAAATTGAAAAGTTTTACTCTGCAGCAACTCTTGATGAAGACTGTGACAGAGTTGAAATATATTCACTATCTTCTTAGAGTTGAGGACAATGTCACCAGAAAATGGTCTTCTATGATACTTGAGAGTATCAGAAGAAGAGTTATGACCAGAGAAGACAAATACAATGGTGATTATGTTCCTATGTACAGAACTTACATTGGTCAAGAAATGAAGATAAAAAAGGGAGATGCGGTTCTGAAAATTTTTCTCAACAATCCTCAGTTATCTTTCAGTCCTGATCATGAAGATGTCAGTTTAAGCTTTATGTTAATTAGTGATCTTGAAATAACTAAGAGTTCAATTTATAAATTAAGATCAACCATTTATCAGCTTGGGGAAGATAATGAAGAAAAGAAAGAGTTGAAGAAAAAGCTTGTCAAAGTCCTTCAAGACAAGGTGGAAGAAAGGTTAAACAGATTTCTGGAAATAACTGTCAGTTATCTTAGGATACTGAAGTAAACCTTATTTCTTTTACATTTTGTAACTTAGTTTTGGCATCATTGAGAATGGAATTTATGCTTCATTATATTAAGTATAAATTGGGGGAGATTGTTACGTGTTGATTCTCAATGATCAGGAGAAGCTTAGGATCTGGTTATTCTGGATGTCATCAGGATTTGATGTGTGTTGTGGATATGTTGTGAACTTGATGATTTAATTAAAAAAACACCTTTGTAGATTTTACTTAGTGAAAAATGTAGCACTCGACGGATAAGGAATATAGTCCCGATGGATGACTCAATATAGTCCTGACGGATGATGATTTATTATCCATCGAGTGAGTAGCTTGTGTAATAATGAGTCTGTAGCACATTTCTGCATACACCTTGTTTAGATTCTGTAGTAGCACTCAAGTCATGTTGACTTTAATTAGATATGCAGAATAGGTTGATTAATTGTACATAGATGATGTCTTGTAATTCTGCATAAATGAAATGAAGTCAAGTGCCAGATAGCTACCCGACGGATAAACAACAATGCCACTCGACCGATGATCAACAAGGCAACCCGACGGATGATCATGTACCCGACGGATAATCAATTCAAACATCTACTGACAGTGACAACACAGTCACATGCGTCGAGTGTATGCAAAAGGACTGTGGAAGCCTATTCAACTGGGTTTTAGAGAACAAAAAAAGCATTGCCATTTCCATGCTATTATGAAGATATTCAAAGATGCTAGAACAGAGTAATGAAGCAGCATAGTATTAGACTTGATAGGTTTTGTTTTATTATCTTGTCTTATTACTTTGTAATCTTGGTAATATATAAACCAAGAAGTAGCAAATAGAATAACAAGAACAAGACTAAGAATATTGTCTCAGAGAAACAAGTATAAGCTGCATCCTTAGCATTTCTCTGTAAACTTAGTTGTTCATATTTGTAAGCAGCTGTGAGCTAATCTTGCTACACAGAGTTCTCTTGATATAATATATATCTCTGGTGGATACATTCAAATTCACCAGAAAGTTTTTAAAGACTTGTGATTTTAATTACTTATATTTTAATTTTACTAATTTCTTATTCCGCACTTTGCAAATCAAACGCTTATATATTATTAAGATAGAACATTTTATATTTTTGAAAAAGGTTCAAGAATTCCATTCAACCCCCTTCTGTAATTCTTGTTGCATTGAAAATAAGGGCAACGGGCTGGTAGCAGAAAATGAAGATTCTTTGAGCCAAGATGATATGGAGGATATTGTTGAACATCTTGCATTTCTTTCCAGAAGATTTTCCAAGCTCAAGTTCAAGAAGAACTTTGGAGCAGCTAAGCCAAATAGAAACATGGTGGATAAATCAAAATTCAAATGTTTTAAATATGGCTTAGCAGGGCACTTTGCCAGTGAGTGTAGAAAGTCAGATTCCAGCAAAAAGAAGTTTGATCTTGTGGATTATAAACAGAAATACTTTGAGTTGCTCAAAAAAAAGGAAAGGGCTTTCATTACACAAGAAAATGACTGGGTAGCAGATGGTCTGTATGAGGATGATGATGTCAGCTATGTCAATCTAGCCCTAATGGCCAAGTCTGATGAAACAGAGACAAGTTCTTCCAAGTAATCAGGTAATCACCACTAACCTTGCATATTTATCTAAAGCTGAGTGTAATGATGCAATAAATGACATGTCTACAGAATTATATCATTTGCGTGTTACACTTAAGTCTCTTACTAAGGAAAATGCTAAAATCAAATAAAGCAATTTGTTTTTAAGTGAGAGGAATAATGTGCTAGAGTCTCAGTTCATTGAATTTGAAAAATTGAGAATTGAGTGTAAAATTGCTAAGGATGAATTAACTGAGTCCTTGAAGAAAGAGGAGATCTTGAAGAAGCAGCTTGAACGAGAACAGGAGGTGATTAAGGCATGGAAAACATCTAGAGATGTTCATGCTCAAATCACCAAAGTTCAAGGTATTGAGTCCTTTTGTGATGCAGCCTGGAAGAAGAATAAGGAGAAGATGGAATCTAATTTGGTTGAAGGATTGCTAACAGATGTAGTCATCCGTCGGATAACAAAAAGGGTTATCCGTCGAGTGATATAAATCCTCATCCGTCGACTGTGAGCAAACCTGTGAGTAAAGCCAAACTTGCCAAGTTAAATGAGAAATATGGATCAGTTTCCAATAATTTTGTTCCAGGTGAATCCAGTCAAGTGAAGAAGGAGAAAAAGGCTAATGTTGGTCATATGACTGTCAAGCAATTGCGTGACAGACTGGAAAAGATTGAGGTTAAAACAGAGGCTAAAAAGAAAAATAATAGAAATGGTAAAGTAGGAATTAACAAGCATAACAACTACACACCTGATAAATATGCTCCTAGAAAAATCTGTGTCAAGTGTGGTAGTGTAAATCATTTGTCTGTTAATTGCAAAACTGCCATGCCTACTTCCATATCTGTGCCACCTCAATTTCCCAACATAAATGCCATGCCTTCTATGCCTATGAATGCTATGTCTACACAGAATATGAATGCACAGTTTGCTAATATGCCATTTGCAACTAATCCTTATTATGCTGTATTTAGTATGCCACAAATGCCATTTAACATGCCTTACTGGAATAACATGTTTACTAGTAGCATGCAATTTCCTGTTAATCAAAATATGCATGATAATTCTGCTGTAATGAATGGTTTCAAAGGTCCAACTCAAATGACTAAGGATGAATCTGATATCCCCAAGTCAAATGAGATCAAACCTAAGAAACAGAAAAAGAAACCTAACAAGGCAGGACCCAAGGAAACTTGGGTACCAAAATCAACTTGATTTGATATTGATGTGTGTAGAGAAACAGAAAGAATCTATGGTACTTGGATAGTGGTTGTTCAAGACACATAACTGGTGATTCTACCCTGCTCACATAGTTCAAGGAGAGAGTTGACCCAAGTATTACTTTTGGAGATGACAGCAAGGGTTATACTGTGGGATATGGCTTGATTTCAAAAGACAATGTCATCATTGAGGATGTTTCCTTAGTGGATGGTCTCAAGCATAATTTGTTGAGTATCAACCAACTATGTGATAAAGGCAATTCAGTAAACTTCAACACTGAAGCCTGTGTTGTGACAAACAAAAGGAGCAACAAAGTAGTTCTCACTGGAGTGAGAAAAGGAAATGTGTACCTAGCTAACTTCAACTCATCAAATGCAGAAACTGTTACTTGTCTTCTCAGCAAAGCAAGTGAGGATGAAAGTTGGTTATGGCACAAGAAGCTATCCCATTTAAACTTCAAGACCATGAATGAACTTGTAAAGAAAGAACTGGTTAGAGGTATTCCTCAAGTGGAGTTTTCTAAGGATGGATTGTGTGATGCCTGTCAAAAAGGAAAGCAGATCAAAGCATCATTCAGAAAGAAGCTTGATTCAACAATTGAAGAACCTTTGCAACTGCTACACATGGATTTGTTTGGACCAGTCAATGTGTTGTCCATCTCAAGGAAAATATTTTTCCTAGTAATTGTAGATGATTTCTCAAAGTTCTCTTGGACATATTTCCTAAAGTCTAAAGATGAGGTTAGTGAAATCATCGTCAATCAGATAAGGCAAGTCAATAATCATCCTGATTTCAAAGTTAGAAGAATCAGGAGTGACAATGGAACTGAGTTCAAGAATTCTGTCATGAGAGCATTTTGTGAAGAAAATGGGATTTTGCATGAGTTTTCAGTAGCAAGAACTCCACAACAAACTGGAGTAGTAGAAAGGAAGAACTTCTCACTTATTGAAGCTGCAAGGACAATGCTTGAAGAGTCTAAGTTACCAACATATTTCCGGGCTGAAGCTATAAATACTGCATGCTACACTCAGAATATTTCTCTGGTTAATCAAGCAAAATGCATGACTCCCTATCAATTTTTCAAGAACAAGAAGCCAACTCTAATTTTTCTTCATGTCTTTGGCTGTAAATGTTATATCTTGAGAAATCAAACTGATCAGAATAGAAAGTTTGATGCTAAAGCAGATGAAGGAATTTTTGTTGGATATGCTGTTGGTAAAGTATACAGAGTCTACAATCTAAGAACCAACATTGTTGTGGAATCAATACATGTTGTGTTTGGTGATAAAAATATTGAAGGACTGCAAGATGGAGATTTCCATGAGAGCCTCAAATTTGACAATGTGGAGATGGTTAGTGATGACAGTGATGATGAAAGTGATCAAGAAACAGTATCAAAGGATAATGCAGAAAAATCCACTACCAATGAAGCACAAAATTCAACATCTGTCGAGTTGCATAATGCTTCATCCGTTGGGAGACAATCTGCTTTATCCGTCGGGAGACAACCAGCTTCATCCATCGGTACTCAAAACTCACCATCCGTCGGGTCATCAAAAGAAGCTGGAGGTCAGAATAGATCACTTAAAGAAAGTTCCCCTTTCTCAAATCAAAGATCCATTAACTCAGGGGAGTTTCTAATAATCTAAACTCAATCAAACATCAAGACAACAATGAGGCCTCTTCATCTAGAGCTAATCTACCTTAACAAAGGAAATGGACAAAGGATCACCCCTTTGAGCTCATTATTGGTGATGTATCTTCTAGAGTTCAAACAAGGAGAGTAACTCAAGAAGAATGTTTATACAGCAGCTTTCTTTCTAAGGAAGAACCAAAGAAGGTAGAAGAAGCTTTGTTGGATCCTGATTGGATTTTAGCTATGCAGGAGGATCTAAACCAATTTGAGAGGAATAAGGTATGGAAGCTGGTGCCCAAGCCTAAAGAAAAGAATCCAATAGACACAAAATGGGTATTCAGAAACAAGATGGATGAAAATGGCATGATAGTCAGGAACAAAGCTAGATTGGTTGCTAAGGGCTATTGTTAACAAGAAGGAATAGATTTTGATGAAACATTTGCTCCTGTTGCAAGACTGGAAGCCATCAGAATCTTCTTAACCTATGTAGCCCATGCCCATTTCAAAGTATATCAAATGGATGTCAAAAGTGTCTTTCTGAATGGAGATTTGGATGATGAAGTCTATGTCATTCAGCCTCCTCGTTTTGAAGATCCAAATTTTCCAGAATATGTTTACTATCTTTTGAAAGCACTTTATGGACTGAAGCAAATACCTGGAGCCTGGTTTGACACTTTGTCAAAGTTTCTTTTAGAGAATTACTTCACTAGAGGTACTGTAGACAAAACTCTTTTCTTTAGAAATGTTAATGGCTCTAGTATACTTGTTCAAATTTATGTAGATGACATTATTTTTGGCTCTACAGATGAAAAACTTTGCAAAAAGTTTTCCAAATTGATGCAAAGTAAGTATGAAATGAGTATGATGGGAGAACTAACTTACTTTCTTGGTTTACAAGTTAAGCAAGTTATTGATGAAATATTCATTAGTCAAACTAAATACATTTATGATCTTTTAAAGAAGTTTTGTAATAACCCCAAAATTTTTGAACTTTTAGTAACCCTTATGAATAGTATTTTGCTGATTATGCTGAATAAGAAAACTTTCCATGCCACACTATGTAGGGGTTCTTCTATTGTTATTCTGAGATCTTATTAGTACTTTATATGGGATATAAGTGTATGTAAAGATCGTCAAAATCCAAATTCGAACACTTTAATTTTTCCCGAAAATCCACCAGATACCGAAAGAATTGAGTATAAGGGAACAGGATAAAAAGGATTTAAATTCAAGGATTATAAGAGGGGATCATAAAAGGAATATAATGTATTGAGAAAGGTTAAGGGAACCCAAGTAATAAGATCCCGGGTATGATCCCTCAAACGATAAACGAAAACGAAAGTTAAGTGAACCGTATAACAGATCAGCGGTCATTAGCCAAGTAATTAGGAGCTAATCAAAGAGATTAGTGAGGATGATGTCATCAAACCAATAAGAAGAGGACAAGCATGGGAAGATGACATAAGAATGATGACCTAAGCATGACCAAAAAGGAAGGAAGGTTGGTTGATTATAAACCACACAAAATTCACCATGGTTAAAAGGTAATAAATCAAAACAAAAGTGGATCAACCAAGCCAAACAAATCAAAAAACACAAAAACAAAGTTGACTCTCATTATTCATGAGAAGCTCTCGGCTTTTCTTGTTTTTCAAAGAGAAAAATTTCAAAATCCAAAATCTAACCATTGTTTAATTGCAAGGTAATTTTCCAAGGTTCCTTATGATTAGTTATGGCTATCCTAGGAGTTTAAGCTCCAAATTCCCTCACAATCTCTTTCAAAAAATCATTTAAGAAGAGAGTGAATAGTGTTTTCAAGAAATTTAAATTGTTTGATCTTGTGTTTTTGGTTAGATTAAGCTTTGGTTAGGACTTTCAAGGGTGATTCCAAGCTCCTTAGTTACTCTTACTCACCAAGGAAGGTATAATCTCTTAACCTAGCATTGTTATTGAATATTAAGAGCTTATTATGAGTAGGATAGTTCATGAGAAGCATGGTGATTGAATATGTAGAGATTAGTTGGTTTTGTGATGTTTTTGGAGTTGTAAATCTTGGTTATTAGTTAATGAACTTAAGAATAGTTTTAGTTCATGTTTGAGAATAATATAAATTGTAAAACTTGAGGTGTTGGGGCTGTTGTAGTGATGTATGGATGGAGTTTGGTTTTATGGTTGAATTGTGATTGAATTGTGGTTGATTTGGAGTAGGATAAAATTTGGTAATCGCGTAAACATAGCCGTCGTAATGCCCGATTTACTTTAGACTATTTTTGTTCTTAACATCAGGACCCGATAACTCACTGTTAGGTTTTGACCATTGCCATGATTATATATTTCATGTTACGAGCTTCATTTTGATATGTGGTTCGTTTGAATCCGATATACGGTTTAGGAGAAACGACCGTTTTAAGTAACGGCGTTTCGCGAACAAACCATTACCCCTCACCTTACTTTGAAACATTGGTTAAAGACCTTAAATGACTAATTGGAGTATGAAACATTTATGTAAAGTGGATTAGGCAGTTGGTAAGGTGTTCGCGAAAGAATCGTCTTAAACTCTTAATGGTTAATTTATTAAAAATAGTGGAGCCGAGGGTACTCGAATGACTTATCTGATTCGTTAAGCGTATAAGTTACCATAAGTGAACGTTAGGGTTCAATTGGTTAAAGTCTAGTTTCTTAAGCGACCGGGGTTTAATTCCGACTTATGTTGATGTTCATAGGTTATCAGACCCACTCTAAGCTTAAGTCTACCCCGGAACACTCAGGCAAGTTTTCTACCCGTTATACTGTTGTTGTGATGTATACATTTGTATATGCACTATCTTGTGATAGATGCATGGTGGTTAATTAGAAAATCTTGCGATATATTGGAGCATGTGATATGGTATATATGCATGTCTGTTTCGTAATCTTGATATTTATTGTTGATTCAATTGCTTATAAGTTGCATAATACCTATGCTAGAGATAAGCAGTAGTTGCGTATACCCTTAGTATAGGGGACCCAAAGGTGAACATTTTCTAAAACCGGGAGTCGATGTTCCCGAGTATATTATATATATTTATATATATATATATATATATATAGATATAGTTTTCAAAACTATGAATCGAATAAGGTTTATTCGATAACTTTATTTTATTAATGAATATTATTTTGAATATTCATTCGAGGGCTTATGACTCCGTTTATTTTATTAATGAATATTATTTTGAATATTCATTCGAGGACATATGACTCTGTTTATTTTATTTAATGAATATTATTATTTGAATATTCATTCGAGGACTCATGACTCCGATTATTTACTAATTAATATTCTTTATTTTATTAAAGAATAATGTGTCGATAATCAAACTCACTTTTGATTATTCAAATAAAGATAGTACTTTCGTATAAGTATATCTTTGGTTATTTAATATTCATTTCAAGTATAAGTTTTAAAACTCCTACCTCGATTATTTTTATAAGGATCATCCTTATGGGAATATTATTTAAATAATAATATTCAGATACTTTCTAACATATCGGGACTGATTTATTTTATTAAATCAGCGTTACTCTAAATATTCTTTAAAATGTTTTCTAGTCTTCAAAATGATTTTAAAAGTTAGGGCGGATCCCAAAACTCATTTTTATATTTAAGATCCTCCTTTCGAAGGGGATTTAAATACTCGCTCAAAACCTGAGGGATCCGGCTCTGTGGTGTGTTTTATATTCGCAACAAGTTTGCTATTTTGATAAAAGAGTTTTTGATTACTTACCCAACACTCGGGAAGTAAAATTCTTGGAACAAGTTAATCCATTAATAGGTATCGCCTGGTAAATATCGGTGAGTTTTCCTTTCCAACTAGATACGACTTCTTGGTGGAGCCGTATCAACAAGTTTCTACTTGGGGAAAGGGGGGACGAGCTTTACATTTCAGAGTCATGGATTTCATCTGAACTAGGAGTGGCATAAGTGATCGAGTGGTGCCGGCCCAGCCTAATTATATTGGCCCAAATGGCCTGGAAGTTCCGCTAAGACGGTCCATTCCTTAGGAGTCCAGTGTTTGGTTGACAAGTAAATCCGACAGGTTCTCCTCTACATGTAGAAAATGGTGGGGTTGCACTACTATGACTGATCATCGTAAGTGGTCTTCCTGGCGCGGTAAACTCCCGTAATGAGTTCATCATCCAGTTGGATATTTCTGCAACACTACCCAGAGCACTTCGATAGAAAGGCTACGGCTGGGCGATTGTTGAGTGTTGGCAGGGTCGAGTTTTCAAAATGATGTTTCCATCAAATAAAGTATCTCGTAACTTCATTTCTTTTGAATGATATTTCAAAGATTGATTCTATACAAGTTATGCCTTGTAGCTTCATATATGTGATGAACTATTTATACCTTGAATGGTGGTAGTTCAAGCAGTATTCGGAAAAGATATAAGTATATTGGAGTATCTTGTAACTCCATCTTTTCAACTTATATCTAGTAATGATTATCTTATGCATGGCAAAGATTTTCAGAAAAACGTTGAGACAAGGTTAGATATATGAGATCACCTTGCAACGATATTTTTATACAGTTATAAACTGGAACTCTGTGTATATTATGCATGGCAGAGGATTTCGAAGATTTTGAAAAGTATATATATATATACTAAATATTTTGCGACTTGGTCGCATTAAGAGGTCAAACTTGGTTCAATTCTTCTTGACCAAGACTTTCATGAATACTATGAGAATGCTCATATATTGTTAATCATTATACATATTATTTCGGTGGGCTTGTTGCTCACCCTTGCTTTCTTCTTTCATCACACAACATTAGATAGACAGGATGAACAGGACCAAGCTCCCAATTCGCAAGCGGATAGGAAACGTTCCGCAGTTTCCTATAGGCGTTGATGTCGCTGTAGCTGAGGTAGGATCTACCAATAGGCTAGGCTTTCAACTTTTGATGTACCAGACTTATGTATCTTTATGAGTTGTAATAATGGCAAAAAAATGTAAATTTATTCAGAAACCCTTTTAAGGTGTAATGGCATATAATTGTGGAATAAAATGACTCGTGTTATTTTTGGATATTCATCTCTGAGACTATAACTTGTGGTGTGTGTGTTTATTGTGGGGTCACAGTACAGAGTAGTTGATTGTTTATTAAGATTGGGTGTTATTAAGGGAAATGGAAATCGTGACAACCAAGATCCCCGACCCCGCATTTGGAGGTGTTACAGAAATGGTATCAGAGCTAAGCGTTATAAACCTCAGAGATGATGTGACGTTAAGATAATAAGTTCACTAAGATAATAAGAACTCTTGCCAAGTTCATAGTCGGGCTACCTAACGTAGTACTGACAGTTAAAACCCTTATGGGAACCCTTATAAATATCGTGATAGAAGTGTAGTTCGTTATCGTATATGGTAGTGGGACTCCGAACCCTGAGGTTGAGGAGCAACAGCGCAATGATATTTTATTACTAATTGGAGATCGGATTGTGGATCCGATAGAGCGTCCTAACGCAGGACCGGATGATGTTCATATTGAGGACGTAGCAGTTGAGGACGTTGTCCTAGAAGGGATTGTTGTTGAGGAGGATCCTAACCAGAATGAATAAAGGACCACTGAGGAATTGATGACCATGGTTAGGGCGACTACCAGAGGTAGGATTGGCCGGTCACTATCGGAGGTTCGTTCAAGTTTGTAAAGATAGTAGCCCCTTTAACGCGGCTTACTCGTAAGACTGAGAAGGTTGAATGGACAGAGAAATGCGAGAACAGCTTTTAAGAACTGAAGCAAAGATTGGTGACGGCCCCTATGTTGGCGTTGCCGGATGGAAAAGGAGATGTTGTGATGTGTAGTGACGCTTCGCATAAGGAATTAGGGTGCTTCTTATACAGCACCAGGAAGGTAATCGCGTACGCGTCAAGATAATTAAGGGAATATAAAATTCGATATCCCCACCCATGATCTTGGGCTCACAGTAATAGTTTTGCCCTAAAGATTGAAGGCACTACTTGTATGGATAGGAGTGCGAGATTTACACAAACCATAAGAGCTCAAGTATATTTCCACGCAGAAAGAGCTCAACATATGCCAGAGGAGGTGGTTAGAGCTAATCAAGGATTACAATTATGAGATTTTTTATCATCCAGGGAAAGCCAAAATGGTGGCTAATGCAATTAGTATAAAGGAGAGACTCAAGATGAAAATGTCTTTGGGAGAGTTGATAAGAGATTTTGAGAAAATGGAAATAGAAGTGAAGGTAACCAGAGCCGGTACCGGAACGCTGTTTGAGATTGCAATACAGCCCGAATTATCGAAAAAGATCATATTGTGCCAAGAAAAAGTGATGAATGAAGGCAGAGAGTCAATGACTGGAGAATAGATTAATACCAAGAAAGATGATAAGGGAATAACGTGGTATTCCTACAGAATTTAGGTTCCAAACGTTTAAGAGCGTAAGGACTGGATCTTAGATGAAATCCATAGCTCGAGGAATAAGATTTAGGGCAAACCCCGAATGTGATAGTCAGGGAGGTTGCCATTAAGAAAGAATGAGCCCATAACATAATGAAGTGGAAAACAAGGATTTTAACGTATAAGATAACCCCAAGTATGGGAGAAGGATGAAACATTGCATACTAAGGAAACAGAAAGTTGAGTAAGGAAAGGAGACCCGAGACGGTACTCCTATTGGGTAATCCATGGACCTGCCTAAAACAAAACTTATACTTTTACCCTAACTACCACCTTGAGGAAACAATGTGGTGTGAAATTCTTTCAGAACCTTTAAGTCGCTAAGCTCTTAGAGTTCCAAGGAAATAGCTGACCCAGTCGAGGGAAGAGCCTGGCTAAAGGAAATACAGGAATCATTTGAGATTCTAAATGATTGACGAATCATAAAAGACTGTTTCTCTTACTTACCCTCCTAAGAGAGAGGCCACCCGCAGGTGAAAGACCAAGAAAGGCACGGAGCCAGAGGTTATAATAAACTGATTAAAGTTCAGTCAATTGTTTCGGGAAAGTAATTCCCAAGGCTATGGAGATAGTGTAAAAGCTTTAGAGCCAGAACAAAAGAGGACGAGTATGATGAATTAGGAATCTAAGTTGTAAAAGTTGTCAAGATTCGTTCTGAGGACACGAATCCAGAATGACGGGATGTTTGAAATCAATGATTATGCTGTGTTGGTTCATATAATGGTTATAATGGAAAATAAAAGACTGAAAAGGGAAGGAGTATAAAGGGATATAAAAGACAATAGAGTTTGAGGAATGATAAGGGAGTTGGGTATGAGGAACCCTAAAGACTCGTGGCAATATAAATAGAAAAGTATGTATTCATCAGGATGAGGGTGATTCACCATAAGTTAAAGTTGATGGTTGAAGGCATAAGAGATACATATATTTTATCCCCTGTAAGTTGGGAGGATTCGAGGAAACCTTGAGATAGTTCGAAGGATAAATAATGAGACGCGGATAGACTGAGGAGACAAGAAAGTAAGAAATTAGGAAAATTGGATGAAGGAAGTGACCTCCAAGAATGTGAAGTGTAAAACCAGTGGCTTGATACCCAGAAAGGGAGACGTCGGGTATGAAAGATATCCCAACATTGAGATGACTGTTGAGATAAACAATAAAAGTAAATAAGGAATTATTAAGAAGAAGTTCACGTTGAACACGACCAATATCTTCCAGAACATCCCTGTTATCATTAGTAAATTAGGCAAAAAAAGCGGATAACCGTTGTTATCTTTTGAAGGCCATATTGATTGACCTCATTTTAAATGCAGATGTTATCGTGAAATTAGGCATATACTATCGAGGTGGGAATGATTGAATAAGATAATCTATCAAGGATATATGACTTGATTTATCCATGGAAGGATGCAAGTACCTTTTTAAAAGGTGGAATTAAGGATTTAACTTCGATAACTTGAGATGAATCCTAGGGGAATGCATAAAGGTTGGCATTCCACCCTTAATAGGGACAGCGTAAGTTTTGACAGTATGAATTGGAAAGGATCAAGGTAGCAACAACCTTTAAAGATCAGTAGAGAAAATTTTTAGAAGTACATAAAAAATGGTTCTAGTATTAGTAAATGGTATTTTGATATGCCCTGTATCTAGGGAATACAGGAGGAACGATTCAAGGATAACCTTAGAGGTTTTACAAGGAGAAAGGTAATATTCAAAATTCTCAAGAATAGAAATTTTGATAAAGGAAATATGAAGTAATAATAATAATGCCAAGTGGGGCACATGTTAAACCATGAGAAAGTATAGATTGAACCCAACGAAGGTCAAGAATGGTGAAAACAAGAAGGACCCAAGATAAGAGACGTCCTAAGTATGATCGAGAGTCAGTCGTGACAATGATTAACCTCTAAAGACTGAGGCAATAACTTATGGAAAAATGGTGGTATTTTTTTTTTACTTTTTACTCATCAGATTTTTAAGGAAAACATCTTCACACAAGCAGTGATTGGAAATGAGGTAGAAAATTTAGTTGGAGATCGTTCAAACGATATTGATTGTAAGGAAATTTTACTATCAGGAAAGGCCAAAGAGGTGGCCGACACTTTAAGGGTAAGAGAGCAATTATAGGCACTCGTGCCAGAGGAATACAGTGATGATGGTTGAAGTCGTAAAGGTTGTATTATGGTTTGGAAGATTGACATTCCTTCTGATGACTGTGCAATACCCAACCGTAATAGTAGTTTGGTAAAGGTTTAATTCGTATAATCGCCATGAGCGGGCTATCTATCTTGGAAGGTCCTATCTTGAGAATAAGCCAGGACCATGTTTCAAAAAGGACTAAACAAACCTTTGAGTTAAGTCTTCTATTGAAGGCATATGATTATGAATGGTATTAACCTGCTATCGTTGTTTTGATTGAAACTCTTCTACAATTTTATGTGCTTCATGTCATATGTACGTCAAGTTCAGGAGTGTTCTTCATGAATCATGAACGGTGATCATGTTACCTCCTTAGAAGAATTCGATACGAGATGTATGGACTCCGTATGGTTAGCTATTAAGACTTCATGGAGGACTCCGTATGGTTAGCTATTAAGACTTCATGGAAAATGAATGACTACAGTAGGTCAACGGTGGACCCTAGTAGTGCAGGAATGATTATGCGGGTAATGAGCCGATTAATTACAACCGTAAGAGTTGTATTGGAATGGATGTTGAGATTAAGTACCACTAATCGGGTTGTGGTGATGTATAAGTTATCATTGGTAGACTAACTAAGGCGATCATTTACCTATGATATATTTATTCCTTCTTATCGATAAAGAGTATTATTATTATACGAAGAAGGTTACAGAATAGCAATGGATTCTAGTAACTATGATGTCTAGAATGAAATCCGAGATTCGGTTTTTGCTGTCAAGGGAGTTTCATAGGTGATTGAGTATAAGCTCGAGCAAGAGCATGGGTCCATAGAATGATGGATGGAATAGTAAATATTTAAGCATGTGAAATGCGATGCGATAATACTTGATGTTGATATATATACGTATATGATTTGTTCTCCTATGACAAACCTCTATAGTTCAGAGGTAGATTCCAAGCCAGATATTTTGTGGCAGTATATTTTATAAATATACAATTCTCTTCAATTCGTTATTTTCTCTCCTTTTCATTTCATTTAAGCTGAGAAGAACAACCCTTCCAGAAGGGGAGGTATTGCCGAATGACTATCTATCTGTGTGATAGAAGCCTAGTAGGATACCATCTATTATTTAATTGCTTGTCAAGTACTAAAGGCTGGCCACCTTCTGTACTAACTATGCAATAGAACAAGTGTTCATGATCATAGTGATCTCTCAACAAATTCCTTTACTTCTATACGATAGATCAAGCTTTCGAAGATGGAAGCAGCTAAAGGAAGTAGTATCAGTGCGGTGGTATTCCGAATCTAACGCGTTCATGATACTAAGGTTGACGCGGTTATTAAAAGGTTATACAATACTAACGAGCAAAAGTGTAACCAGTATAGTATTATGTACGGAAGATAGTAATGACTACGAACAAGAAAAGAAGGAGTATTGAGAAGCAAAAGCTATAATGCTAGAAGCTATGATGAGAGTCTGTGCAATAGACTTGAATGAATTTAGAATGATCACTTAACGCGGATTGAGTTTTCTTACGACAATAGATCATATGTCATTATCGAGATGTCGCCTTATAAGATCCTTGAGGGAAGACAATGTCGATCTCCCTTATGATATGATGATGTTGCAGAGCGCAAGATGCTTAGACCAGCAGTGGTCCAAAGGACAAAGGATATAATAGATTTAATCAGAGGACGGCTGGTAGTAGCCCGAGATGGACATAAGAAGTATGTTAATTCGACACGAAAGGACAAATGATAGGAAGTAGGGGACCTAGTGTTGTTATAGGTATTCCCTGGGAAAGGATGGATGAGGTTCCAAAAGAAAGGAAAGCTAAACCCTCAAATTGTTGGACCCTTTGAGGTATTAAGACGTATTGGGAAGTTAGCATATAAGCTAGCCCTACCCCCGAACCTGTAGCAAATTCATAACGTGTCCCACGTATCAATGTTAAGGAAGTATAATTCGGATGCCAGACAAATAGGGGCATATGAGAGCATAGACATGCAACCAGACGTAACTTATATGGAGCAAACAGGAAGGGTTATAGATTGAAAAGGGACAAGTGCTTGGGAGAAGGGCTATCAAACTAGTCAGAGTTTGATGGTAGAACCACAATGTGGGAAGATTGACTTGAGAGTTAGAAAGTGCAATGCTAAGAAAGTATCCCTATTCATTTTTCCTGATTCCGGGACGGAATCCTTTTAAGGAGGGTAGACTGTAATAACCCCAAAATTTTTGAACTTTTAGTAACCCTTATGAATAGTATTTTGCTGATTATGCTGAATAAGAAAACTTTCCATGCCACACTATGTAGGGGTTCTTCTATTGTTATTTTGAGATCTTATTAGTACTTTATATGGGATATAAGTGTATGTAAAGATCGTCAAAATCCAAATTCGAACACTTTGATTTTCCCGAAAATCCACCAGATACCGAAAGAATTGAGTATAAGGGAACAGGATAAAAAGGATTTAAATTCAAAGATTATAAGAGGGGATCATAAAAGGAATATAATGTATTGAGAAAGGTTAAGGGAACCCAAGTAATAAGATCCCGGGTATGATCCCTCAAACGATAAACGAAAACGAAAGTTAAGCGAACCGTATAACAGATCAGCGGTCATTAGCCAAGTAATTAGGAGCTAATCAAAGAGGTTAGTGAGGATGATATCATCAAAACAATAAGAAGAGGACAAGCATGGGAAGATGACATAAGAATGATGACCTAAGCATGACCAAAAAGGAAGGAAGGTTGGTTGATTATAAACCACACAAAATTCACCATGGTTAAAAGGTAATAAATCAAAACAAAAGTGGATCAACCAAGCCAAAAAAATCAAAAAACACAAAAACAAAGTTGACTCTCATTATTCAAGAGAAGCTCTCGGCTTTTCTTATTTTTCAAAGAGAAAAATTTCAAAATCCAAGATCCAACCATTGTTAAATTGCAAGGTAATTATCCAAGGTTCCTTATGATTAGTTATGGCTATCCTAGGAGTTTAAGCTCCAAATTCCTTCACAATATCTTTCAATAAATCATTTAAGAAAAGTGTGAATAGTGTTTTCAAGAAATTTAAATTGTTTGATCTTGTGTTTTTGGTTAGCTTAAGCTTTGGTAAGGACTTTCAAAGGTGATTCCAAGATCCTTAGTTACTCTTACTCACCAAGGAAGGTATAATCTCTTAACCTAGCATTGTTATTGAATATTAAGAGCTTATTATGAGTAGGATAGTTCATGAGAAGCATGGTGATTGAATATGTAGAGATTAGTTGGTTTTGTGATGTTTTTGGAGTTGTAAATCTTGGTTATTAGTTAATGAACTTAAGAATAGTTTTAGTTCATGTTTGAGAATAATATAAATTGGAAAACTTGAGGTGTTGGGGTGTAGTGATGTATGGATTAGTTTGGTTTTATGGTTGAATTGTGATTGAATTGTGGTTGATTTGGAGTAGGATAAAATTTGGTAATCGCGTAAACATAGCCGTCGTAATGCCCGATTTACTTTAGACTGTTTTTGTTCTTAACATCAGGACCCAAGAACTCACTGTTAGGTTTTGACCATTGCCATGATTAGATAGTTCATGTTACGAGCTTCGTTTTGATATGTGGTTCGTTTGAATCCGATATACGGTTTAGGAGAAACGACCGTTTTAAGTAACGGCATTTCGCGAACGAACCATTACCCCTCGCCTTACTTTGAAACATTGGTTAAAGACCTTAAATGACTAATTGGAGTACGAAAAATTTATTTAAAGTGGATTAGGCAGTTGGTAAGGTGATCGCGAAAGAATCGCCTTAAAACTCTTAATGGTTAATTTATTAAAAATGGTGGAGCCGAGGGTACTCGAATGACTTATGTGATTCATTAAGCGTATAAGTTACCATAAGTGAACGTTAGGGTTCAATTGGTTAAAGTCTAGTTTCTTAAGCGACCGGGGTTTAATTCTGACTTATGTTGATGTTCATAGGTTATCGGACCCACTCTAAGCTTAAGTCTATCCCGGAACACTCAGGCAAGTTTTCTACCCGTTATACTGTTGTTGTGATGTATACATTTGTATATGCATTATCTTGTGATAGATGCATGGTGGTTAATTAGCAAATCTTGCGATATATTGGAGCATGTAATATGGTATATATGCATGTCTGTTTCATAATCTTGATATTTATTGTTGATTCAATTGCTTAAAAGTTGCAGAATACCTATGCTAGAGATAAGCAGTAGTTGCGTATACCCTTAGTATAGGGGACCCAAATGTGAACATTTTCTAAAACCGGGAGTCGATGTTCCCGAGTATATTATATATATTTATATATATATATATATATTTAGATATATAGTTTTCAAAACTATGAATCGAATAAGGTTTATTCGATAACTTTATTTTATTAATGAATATTATTTTGAATATTCATTCGAGGGCTTATGACTCCGTTTATTTTATTAATGAATATTATTTTGAATATTCATTCGAGGACATATGACTCGGTTTATTTTATTTAATGAATATTATTATTTGAATATTCATTCGAGGACTTATGACTCCGATTATTTACTAATTAATATTCTTTATTTTATTAAAGAATAATGTGTCGATAATCAAACTCACTTTTGATTATTCAAATAAAGGTAGTACTTTCGTATAAGTATATCTTTGGTTATTTAATATTCATTTCAAGTATAAGTTTTAAAACTCCTACCTCGATTATTTTTATAAGGATCATCCTTATGGGAATATTATTTAAATAATAATATTCAGATACTTTCTAACATATCGGGACTGATTTATTTTATTAAATCAGCGTTACTCTAAACATTCTTTAAAATGTTTTCGAGTCTTCAAAATGATTTTAAAAGTTAGGGCGGATCCCAAAACTCATTTTTATATTTAAGATCCTCCTTTCGAAGGGAATTTAAATACTCGCTCAAAACCTGAGGGATCCGGCTCTGTGGTGTGTTTTATATTTGCAACAAGGTTGCTATTTTGATAAAAGAGTTTTTGATTACTTACCCAACACTCGGGAAGTAAAATTCTTGGAACAAGTTAATCCATTAACAGGCATCGCCTGGGAAATATCGGTGAGTTTTCCTTTCCAACTAGATACGACTTCTTGGTGGAGCCGTATCAACAAGTTTCTACTTCGGGAAAGGGGCGACGAGCTTTACGTTTCACAGTCATGGATTTCATCTGAACTAGGAGTGGCGTAAGTGGTCGAGTGGCGCCGGCACAGCCTAATTATATTGGCCCAAATGGCCTGGAAGTTCCGCTAAGACGGTCCATTCCTTAGGAGTCCAGTGTTCGGTTGACAAGTAAATCTGACAGGTTCTCCTCTATATATAGAAAATGGTGGGGTTGCACTACTACGACTGATCATCGTAAGTGGTCTTCCTGGCGCGGTAAACTCCCGTAATGAGTTCATCATCCAGTTGGATATTTCTGCAACACTACCCAGAGCACTTCGATAGAAAGGCTACGGCTGGGCGATTGTTGAGTGTTGGCAGGGTCGAGTTTTCAAAATGATGTTTCCATCAAATAAAGTATATCGTAACTTTATTTCTTTTAAATGATATTTCAAAGATTGATTCTATACAAGTTATGCCTTGTAGCTTCATATATGTGATGAACTATTTATACCTTGAACGGTGGTAGTTCAAGCAGTATTCGGAAAAGATATAAGTATATTGGAGTATCTTGTAACTCCATCTTTTCAACTTATATCTAGTTAATGATTATCTTATGCTCATATATTGTTAATCATTATACATATTATTTCGGTGGGCTTGTTGCTCACCCTTGCTTTCTTCTTTCATCACACAACATCAGATAGACAGGATGAACAGGACCAAGCTCCCAATTCGCAAGCAGATAGGAAACGTTCCGCAGTTTCCTATAGGTGTTGATGTCGCTGTAGCTGAGGTAGGAACTACCAATAGGCTAGGCTTCCAACTTTTGATGTACCAGACTTATGTATCTTTATGAATTGTAATAATGGCAAAGAAATGTAAATTTATTCAGAAACCCTTTTAAGGTGTAATGGCATATAATTGTGGAATAAAATGACTCATGTTATTTTTGGATATTCATCTCTGAGACTATAACTTGTGGTGTGTGTGTTTATTGTGGGGTCACAGTACATAGTAGTTGATTGTTTATTAAGATTGAGTGTTATTAAGGGAAATGGAACTCGTGACAACCCGGATCCCCGACCCCGAATTTGGGCGTGTTACAAGTTTGATCTAATGGATTGCACATCTGCAAAAACTCTCATGGCCACTGCAACTAAGCTTGAATTAAACACTACTGAAAAGTCTGTGGATATTTCAAGTTATAGGGGCATGGTTGGCTCACTTCTGTACTTAACAGCTAGTAGGCCAGATATAATGTTTGCTACATGTTTGTGTGCTAGATTCCAGGCTGATCCTAGAGAATCTCACTTAGTAGCTATTAAGAGAATTTTCAGATATCTCAAGGGAACACCAAAACTTGGCATTTGGTACCCTAGAGATTCTGGTTTTGATCTAACTGGTTATTCAGATGCAGATTATGCAGGTTGTAGAATTGATAGAAAAAGTACAACAGGAACCTGGCAATTTATAGGAAACAAGCTTGTGTCCTGGTTCAGTAAAAAGCAAAATTCAGTTTCTACTTCTACAGCTGATGCTGAATATATTGTTGCTGGCAGTTGCTGTGTACAGATTTTGTGGATGAAAAACCAATTGCTAGACTATGGTTTGCAAGTTGAAAGGATTCCCATTTTCTGTGATAACACAAGTGCAATTTCCATAACTGAAAATCCAGTACAACATTCAAGGACAAAGCACATAGACATCAAGTACCACTTCATAAGGGAATATATAATGAATGGTACTGTGGAACTATATTTTGTTCCAAGTGAAAAGTAGCTTGCAGATATATTTACCAAGCCACTGGATAAATCAACCTTTTCAAGGTTGATAAGTGAGTTAGGTATGCTAAATTACTCTTGAATCTTTATAGATTGTTTGCAAGTTGTAATGCAGCCAGAAATTTAATTGATTTTTCAGTCATGGATGAAATTTTGGCTAAGTCAAAATTTACATCTCGACGGATGATCACTATCCATCGAGTTTGATCATCCGTCGGTATACTATTTGTTAGTAAAATCAATTACATTTCTAGAATATTTTATGACTCGACGGATAACTCATTTATCCTCATCCGTCGAATTGTCTTATTTCTATCGGTTGATTCTCTGAACATTATCCATCGAGTGTACTTACAGTTTGTAAGCATAACACGACGGATAATTGATGGAATTTTTACAGTTTATTTTTTTTTTAAATGGCTACTTTGGGCAATTCTTATTGGTTACTTTATTTTACTTTATTATTTTTGACAGTTATCTTTGAGATAGTATAAAAGCTTAATTCATTTTCATTACTTTTCTTTTATCATTCTCAAATCATCTGCTCTAATTTCTTTCTTTCTCAAAAGCACTTACTCTCTCTCTGCAAGTTTTTACTCTCTAACAATGGCACCTGTCGTCAAGATAATGTCTCAAACTGGATTTATTTAT
Organism: Apium graveolens; assembly: GCF_009905375.1. Taxonomy (NCBI): domain Eukaryota; kingdom Viridiplantae; phylum Streptophyta; class Magnoliopsida; order Apiales; family Apiaceae; genus Apium; species Apium graveolens. Next base: position 154,141,883 of record NC_133653.1, read on the forward strand.
GAGAAGAACAACTTCACTGCTCTTATGAACAAGGGGATTCAACAGTCTGGTGACTACCACAAGATGATGGATTTTGTGAAGAACTACAAACTTAACTATGCCATGCTGGAATCACCCACCATCTACTGTGAGGTTGTTGAAGAGATATGGACAACTGCTACATACAACTCACCTGATATGACTATCACTTTCACTATTAAAGGTAAGGAATTCTGTGTTAATAGTGACATTGTTAAAGCATGTCTCAAGATTCCTGATAATATTGTAACTTCACCACACACAGACACTGACATTATTAACATGCTTAACTCCATGAACTATGCACTCTCTACTTCTAAATTAAGTGAAATTAGGAGGTTGGGTCTTAGAAAGGAATGGAGTTATCTGTGTGATGTAGTTACCAAGGTCTTTTCTGGTAAAATCAGTAATTTTGATTCTGTCAATATCTCTATGCTTAAAATGCTTTACATGCTTGTTACGGATAATTTTTTTAACTTTAGTGATCTTATCATAATTGAGTTGGGGTTTAAGTTAGGGGAGTTAAATAAGAGGGGTAAAAATGTTTATTATGCTAGATTTTTAATGATGATTGCTAACCACCTCTCTGAGGATATTGTGCTTGAGAACCCAATCAATAAATTAGATTGTTGGGTTCAAGAGAGAAAGATTATTGCAGATTTGAACAGGGCAAACCATCACAAAGAGGTGCCACTCTTCTATTTTCCTGTTATGGAGGCACCTCGGTAAGTGAGGTAAGTTCAGCTGTCCCTACTCTTCCAGCCTCACAAATTTCTTTGCCTTCTAGTGTAGCTCTGGCAACTGTGTCAATGACCCAACAGTTGCCTACCCAAGCTACCAAACCATCAAAAATTTCTAAATCCAAGTCAAAGAAAGCCCCCTCTCGTATCTCTCAAAAGATGCCATTTGCAAAATCCACCAAACCAAAAGAGGGGAGTGTGAAGGTGGGTAAGAAAGGTGAGGGACAGGTTGAACATCAAAGAAACCCTAAGGATAAGGTTGGAGAGGTGAGTGTTTCTGTTAGATATATTTGATAATGTCATGTCTAATATGATTTATGTTTAGTTTTCAGATCTTACTTAAACAGGACAAATCAATACTTAACCGAAATCAGCACTTATACTGAAGTCAGAACTTAAGTTATCGGTATTTAAGGTTCAGGAGATATTTATCAGGAGATAATATCAGGATTTAAAGGAAACTTCCAGATAAGGAAGGCGGCTGATTGAAAGGAAAGAAGATCAAGACAAACGTAAGAAAAAAATATACATGAAGAAGGAATTCTGTGAAGAATGGAATACTTGGAAGAAAAGATAACTGATTGATATATTTTAGGAAGCAGAATTATATTCAATATCAATTAGTGATTATCTTGTAACTGTGTGATATATAAACACAAACATAGGGTTTACACTATAAGTGTTATCATTATCGAGAATATTATTCATTGTAACCCTAGCAGCTCTCGTGATATTTGTTCATCACTGAGAGAGGACAGTTCGATATTGTAACAGAGTTTATTATATGGAATAAAGTCTGTTTTCTATTACTTGAGTTCTTTAATTCGATTTGATTGTGATAAACACTGTATTCAACCCCCTTCTACAGTGTGTGTGACCTAACAAGTGGTATCAGAGCCTATCTGTTAACACACAAACAGTTTAAGATCAAAAAACAATCATGTCTGAAGCAGAAACTCCAACCAAGCCCACCAAAACTGAAGATCCCCCAAAGACTCAAATCCATATTCGATATGAGGCTATTAGAGTTCCCATACTGAAACCATCTGAATATCCCATATGGAAGGTGAGGATGACTATGTTTCTGGAAGCTACAGATCCAGAATATCTTGACAGAATCAATGAAAGACCTCACAAGCCAACAAAGCTCGCTGTTGTAGTTGTAGGTAAAGTAGCAAAGTCTGTACCAAAGGAAAAGAGTGATTACACTGCTGAAGATATAACATCAATTGCTAAGGATGCTAAGGTACGACACTTGCTGCATAGTGCCATTGATAATGTAATGTCAAACAGGGTAATTAACTGCAAGACTGCAAAGCAGATATGGGATGTCTTGGAGACAAGGTTCCAGGGAACTGATTCGATTAAGAAGAACAAGAAGACAATACTCACTCAAGAGTATGAACACTTTGACTCAAAGCCTAATGAGTCATTGACTGATTTATATGACAGATTTGTCAAACTCTTGAATAATTTGTCACTAGTTGATAAGAAGTATGATCTTGAAGATTCAAACCTTAAATTCCTGTTAGCTCTTGATAAGTGGCATTTTATATCACTTAGAACGTCTTAAAATGGCTTAAATTGGTGTCTTGAAATCAAATATTTTGTGTATTTGATGCGTTTTTCTAGTGTTTGTGCGTTTCAGGGTAATAGTTGCATTTCGGGGGAGTAATCATCAATAATAAGCCTTGGCATGTGTCTAGCATAGTGAGAGGGAAGAAAGGAGCAGATTACAGCGAAGAAACGGAGCAAAAATCAGACATTTTCTAATAGAGGTCTGAGCTGAGCGGCCGCGCAAGGTCGGGAAATTAAAATATTTATTTTAGAATTCTACTTCTGTTTGGCTTCTAACTACTGTGTAATCTGAGTTTTATGGGACTTCTATATAAGTAGATTCAGAGACGTTTCACGTGTGTTGAATCGTTGTATTAATCGAGGAGCGAAGGAGATAAGGAAGAAGACCGTTTTGGCACACCGCAATGAAGAGGAAGCATATTTTCTTGTGATTCTTTATTTCGTTGTAACGTTGGATGCTAGTTTTCTTTGCTTTGAACCTATTTAATCTTGTGACGTACTCTGGTTTAATATAATTAGTTTAGTTATTATTCTCTTATGTTTATTTATCATGTTTTCATATGAACCCATGATGACGATAAGTGCTAACATGGGCTAATCGTGATCATGGGGTTGTAACGGATTTACTATGAAATTCTTTAGTTAGTTGTTTAATACCTTAGTGTGTGATGATTGTATGATATCTAGTGTTGGTTGTGTGTATTCGTCTTATGTGCGTCGCGAACATATAAGATAGGGAGTTAATCTCTTGTGAAGCGACAGTGGATCTTGAGATTTAGAACTTGCCATGCTAGCATAGGTTCATGTATGATGTTGCATGATTAGTGGCTAACTCTAACCGTTTTATTCGCCCTGTGTAATCAAAAGGAATGACTTGTACTTAAATCATTATGTTGTCAATTTCTGTAGACATATAGGGACTCAACATAATTGATGCATATTCAACTTCTATCTTAATTGTGGATGTTTGGTAGAATGGTATTAGTACAATGAAAGTTGGCTTTTATTAGTTTCGTGTTATTCGATTAATATCATCACTATTGCATACTAAGGGTAATAACAATGACTATTGAAGGAAGTAGTAATGAAGTTGTGTTCTCATGAGTGTTTTATTATTGTTAATCTGAAGTGTTAATTAAGTGGTTAATTTTAGTAGTTAATTATAGTTAACAATTAGTTAATATAATTCTAAGTGTTTTTGTCTTATCATTGAGAAGTAAACATACATTGGTGAGTGAGTTTAATTGAACATAATTAGTCTGAGTCTCTGTGGGAATGAACTAGAAAGTATTCTATATAACTTGCGAACGCGTATACTTGCGTGTGTTATAGCGCGTATTTTCGCCCTAACAGCTCTTCCTGAAAGTTGGGATTTGAAGGCAAAAATTATAAGAGACAACTATAATCTTGATGAAACAACTCTTGATGAAATTTATGGGATGCTCAAGACTCATGAACTTGAGATGGAACAAAGAAGCAAGAGGAAAGGAGGAAAGTCAAGGACAGTTGCTCTTAAGGCTGAAGAAGAATCCCCCAAGGCAGCTACTTCAAGGAAAGGCAAGGGAAAAGTGCTCATCACAAAGTCTGATACTGAGTCATCAAGTTCTGATAGTGATGATGACTCAAAAACTGAAAGCTTGCCTGAGATGGATGATGATGAAGAGATGATGAAGCTGTGTGCTCTTATGGTGAAAGGAATCACAAGGATTGCATACAGGAAATTCAGAAAGGGAAAGAGGTTTTCCAGGAAAGGTGCAAGTTCTGATAAGAAGAGTTTCAGAAAATCTGAAGGCAAAGGAGGGAAGTCTGATAGAGGAGATTACACAAATGTCAAATGCTACAACTGTGGTGAGAAATGCCACATATCTCCTGATTACAAGAAAGTGAAGAGTGACAAAGGTAAGGCTCTTGTCACAAAGAAGAAAAGCTGGACAGACACTTCAGATTCTGAAAGTGAGGTGAACTATGCCTTGATGGCAAATGCTGATAGCAGTCCTGAAGCTGCTGAGTTAAAGGTACCTCAAACTACTTATGCCTTTCATACTGATGACATTAATGAGTTGAGAAGATATCTTAAAACCATGTTCATTAGTTACAAAGATCAAACTTTAACATGTGAATGATTAACTTCTGAAAATCTAGCTTGTAAAAAGAGGAATGATTATTTAGAAAAAGAGTTAATCATGTTCCATCAAACTCAGAAAGATAGAGATGATGCTTTCTATGTTAGGGATGAAGTGCTTAAAATGAATGAATCTCTAAAGACTGAGTTAGAAAAGGAAAGAGAGATTATCAGGACTTGGACTAACTCTGGCAGAACAACTCAGAATTTGTTAAGTAGTGGAAACTGGAAAGAGGGCTTAGGTTATGGAGATGATAAGAATGATAATGGAACTGTAGAAGTTAAGCCTATAGTTGTTAAACAAAAGCCAAAGTTAAAACATGTTAAGTTTATAGCTGTAAAGTCTGATACTAAGAAATCAGAAGTTAAAGAGGAATTAATTTCTAACAAACTAAAATAGGAAAAGACAACTGAAGTTAACGTAGGCTTAATGACAAAGAAGCAGCTTAAGCATAAGCTGAAAGATGTTAAAAATATAAACAAGGTAAAGTCACTTAGGAAAAATAGGAATGGAAAGGAAGGTGTGAATAAAAGCAATGATTATAAGCCTGTTCCTAATGCTCTTAGAAAAACATGTCATAACTATGGAAATTCTAACCATCTGGCTTCTTTTTGCAGGAAGAATAAGAACATAAACTCCTTACCTTCAAAATCAGGAGTTAAGAGTCAGTTTGTTAGATATAGGCCACAAAATCCTTATTTTCATTGTGGTAGTTTATGGCATTCCATTTATACTTGTAAGGAATATCATAGTTTGTACTATGATTATTATCAAATAAAACCTTCTTTAAAGAAAGTTAGCATTGTTCCTTCTAGTGTAAGTTTTGATACAAAGTCTGATAGTGTAAATGCTGATAAGAAAAATGTTAACATAAACTCTGATGCTAAATCCGTTGTAAATGTTAACAAACTTAATAAGGCCAAAGGATCCAAGCAATTCTGGGTCCTTAAAACTAATCATTAGTGGTCTTTGTGATTGCAGGGCAACAGGAAAAACATCCTAGTTCTAGACAGTGGATGTTCAGGACATATGACTGGAAATAAAGCCCTGCTATCAGACTTTGTGGAGAAGGCTGGCCCAAGTGTTTCTTATGGAGATGGCAACATTGGAAAAATACTGGGATATGGCAATATCAATCTTGGGAATGTCATAATTAAAGAAGTACCTCTGGTCTCAGGACTTAAACACAATCTGCTGAGTATAAGTCAAATCTGTGATAGATGTTATCATGTGGATTTCTTTGAAGAACACTGTAAAGTTGTAAGCAAATCTACAGGCAAAGTTTTTCTGAAAGGATATAGGCATGGTAACATTTATGAAGCCAAGCTTTCAACAAGTATTGATGGTTCTGCAATCTATCTGTTGAGTAGAGCATCAATTGAAGAAAGCTGGAATTGGCACAAGAAACTCTCTCATTTAAATTTCAACAATATAAATGAACTAGTCAAGAAAGATCTTGTGAGAGGACTGCCAAAATCAGTATTTGCTCATGATGGCCTTTGTGATTCATGTCAGAAGGCTAAACATAGAAAATCTTCATTCAAGAGCAAGACTGAATCATCAATTCTTGAGCCTTATCACCTACTACATGTAGATCTATTTGGTCCAGTGAATGTCATGTCTATTGTAAAGAAGAAATATGCTATGGTCATAGTAGATGAGTTCACCAGATACACATGGGTGTATTTCTTGCACACAAAAAGTGAAACTGCATCTATCTTGATTGATCATGTCAAGCAACTGGATAAATTGGTCAAAGATTCTGTGAAGATCATAAGAAGTGATAATGGCACTGAGTTCAAGAATTTGATCATGGAAGAGTTCTGCAAAGACCATGGAATCATGCAGGAATTTTCTGATCCTGAAACTCCACAGCAAAATGGAGTTGTTGAAAGAAAGAATAGAACTCTTATTGAAGCTGCATGAACTATGCTTGATGAAGCAAAGCTACCAACCTATTTTTGGGCTGAAGCTGTGCAGACTGCTTGTTTTACTCAGAATGCAACACTCATTAACAAGCATGGAACGACACCATATGAGATGGTGAAGAAAAAGAAGCCAAATCTGAAGTATTTTCATGTATTTGGGTGCAAGTGTTTTGTTCTTAAGACTCATCCTGAACAGCTATCCAAATTTGATTTAAAAGCTGATGAAGGAATTTTTGTTGGATATCCACTTTCCACAAAAGCCTTCAGAGTCTACAATTTAAGAACAAGGGTAGTCATGAAATCTATCAATGTCTCTTTTGATGATAAGAAGATTACAGGACTTGAAGATTTCAATGATCATGATCAGCTGAGATTTGAAAATGAAGACTTAAATTCTGATACTGAAAATCCTGACAGTCTAAATCCTGATACTGCAAACTCTGATGGATTAAACTCTGATATTATTGAAACTGTGGTGACTACGCCAAAGAAAGATGCATATGTACAGGGGGAGCATACTGAAGATACAAGTACACCAGAAATTTGCTGAAGAAATTTGGAATGCAAGATTGTTCAAGTGCATCCACTCCCATGGCCACTGCAACAAAATTGGATAAGGATACTGGTAAATCAGTAGATATCACTGATTACAGAGGTATGATTGGCTCTCTACTCTATCTAACTGCTAGTAGACCTAATATCATGTATGCTACCTGTCTTTGTGCAAGATTTCAAACAGATCCAAGAGAACCTCACTTAACAGCTGTGAAAAGAATTTTCAAGTATCTTAAGGGAACAACTGATCTAGGATTGTGGTATCCTAGAGAATCAAACTTTAAACTAATAGGTTACTCAGATACAGATTTTGCAGGATGCAAAATTGACAGGAAAAGCACAAGTGGAAGCTGCCAATTTCTTGGAGGCAGATTGGTTTCTTGGTTTAGCAAGAAACAAAAGTCAATTTCCACTTCAACTGCAGAAGTAGAGTACATTGCTGCAAGAAGCTGTTGTGCACATATTCTTTGGATGAAGAATCAATTACTGGATTATGGGTTAACATATTTTAAAATCCCTATTTACTGTGATAATCAAAGTGCTATTGCTATGACAGGTAATCCAGTTCAACACTCAATGACAAAGCACATCAGCATAAGGTACCACTTCATAAGGGAACATGTGGATGAAGGTACAGTGGAATTGCACTTTGTTCTAACAAATCAACAACTAGCAGATATCTTCATAAAACCACTGTGTGAAGCTACTTTTACAAGATTAGTAAATGAACTTGGAATGGTTTCAGGTTCTTTCTCTAAATCTGCTTAGCTTTTGTTCTGATGCATCAGATTTTATGATCAGTATTTACAGATATTACTATCTTTGTGTATTCTGTGCTTAATTGAAAATTGCTTAAGTACTGATTGTTGCCTGATGTGAATTTCTAAACTCTGATAGTGATATGAATGTTTCTGTGATTATTTAATCCAATGAGGATAAATATGCTAGATGCTGACCGAGTAGTCTTCAATATACTAACAAAGCCCATGTTTGAAGTAATTGTTTATGTGGAAATCTGTTGACACAAGCAAATTCTGATATTGAGCTTAGTTAAGTTTACTTTTTCTATCTTATTACTAAGTCAAAAACTAGAATAATGCTTCTCATCTGTTAAGTTCTGATGTTAATAAATCCGGTGAATGTACTAAATGCTGATAAGCCTCACTTATCAAAAGAAAAGGAAAAGAAAAAGAAATAAAAATCAGGTACTCCTTTGAGATCTGGAGTAAAAACCGTGGAAGGGAAGACCCAAGTGCATTGCTGATATTAAGTAATATGCATCAGAAAAGCAAAAATAAATATTTTTCTTGGTGACTTTTCACACTCTATGATTACTGGAGAAATACTCTAATAATAGCATAAATTCTGATAAGCAGTCATGCCTCACTTACACTGAGAAGCCACTGTAAAATGGAATTTCAAAAGATGCATAAAATAAGCATAAAACAGTTGAGGTGGACTCATGCATGAACTCATTCTAAAGTAGACTTCAGAATCATGACAGATTTTGAGCAAAGTTCTTAGTTATGCCTTATTTCTAAGATGTACTGAAGTGAATCAGACTTTAATTTTTATCTGATATTTAGCTTACTGCACACACATACACTCCATATGAATGATGAAAATTACTGTGGTGATAAATGTTGTTTTAGATGAATGTTTAAGTGTCAGTTACATAAATTCTGAGGACAAGTTATAATGGAAGTTCTGATGATTAAGTTCTGAAGAAACGAAATCAGAATTTGTGTGAAGAATTACAGATATAGGCATTCACTTTTCGAGTTAAGAAATCATGTTCTGATGACTGTTAAGTTCTGATATAAGTCTAAGTTCTGATATTAAAATCTGATTCTTTACTTGACTTATTTGTGGTTAAAATCTGAAACAGTCCTATTTAAAATCAGAATATGTTTGGATGAGATATTAACAGTCAATATAATTTGGGTTAGTGGTACACGTCTATGCACAATAATTTTTACTTGTTTCATGTGTGCATTAAATCCTGTTTCATACTTCCAATGGCTGTTTTTTATTCTCATCAGTCTAGGGAGACGAGGTAGAATTATTTCTACCTATAACCATTCAATTTTACTTGCGTCTCTTGACATTCCATTGGCTATATAAACCAACACCTCATTCCAGCAAACACATCTCTCATTTTCTCTCAAACTCTCAAACTCATTTCTTTTTCACTCATCACAACTATGGTTCATTACAACTTAGTTCTGAACTATGACACCTTCACTATCAATATGAGGTGTCCAGAATGGCAGCAGGAATGGCATGTTACTGCCATTCCTAATGAAATTTGGGACTCGGTTCCCCAAGAGGTCCTCACAGACCTCTTGTTCTTCTACATGGACTACCATCACCATCTTAAGCGACTGGAAGAGGAATGGATGGAAGCTCTCCGAAAGCAGGAGCATATTATTCGTCTTGCTGTTCTTTTTGTTGAGAGCAGAAAGAAGAAATAATGTATGCTCCATGTTTCTCTTCACCGTCAGCTTTGTCTGGCTTCTTAGCTTAGGACAAAAGCTGTTGATGTTAGGATTTTTAGATTAGGACAATCTTGTACTTTTGAGCTTGTAATTTAAATTTCATGAAATGTATTTACTCAATATATTAATGAAATTTTATATTTATGCAAGATTTTGTCTCTGAGTCATTTAATATTCTGATAACATTTTAAATCCTGATACTAACCATATTCTGATGACCTTTTTAGCTCTGATACAAATCAAGTTCTGATTCTGACGTGACAGTATTTGTTTACTTGGTTTATTAATGGTCATTTTCTCATTGGTTATAATTTTACAGAATATTGGTAAGGCAGTAATAATTTTAAGTGGGAACAGTTTTAAATTTTAAAATAAAACTGAACTACCTTGATTAATGGGATTACTTGGTAAGTGGAACGGTTTTTCCTTGAAAAACTGTATGTGACAAGTAATGATTACTGAAAACCCGTGCCCATTAAATTTCTTTTACTGCTGCATGTCTGACAGGTGTCTCAACGGTTACTTTTTTCTACCGTGTATAAGTAAAAGGGAGAAAAGATTATAAAATCTTTTATTTACTTTCATATTTTATCTCTCTCTATTTACTTCTATTCTCTCTCATCTACTGACGAATTTTCATACAACCATTTTCTCAAACACCTTACAGGCAATCTTCTTTCTCACGAATTCTCATGGCACCTAAGAACATCATCTTCGATGGAGCAACGTTTGTTCCTAATAACTTCTCTGCTATTCTTAGCAAGTCAGAAGCACCCTCTGAACTTCACTTTATTCAGGACTTTCTTGCTAGTTCTGATATTGGGTATGCTCTGACTGAACCCGAAGCAGTTTCTGGTACTCAAGTACTGGAGTTTTGGAGAAGCGGTATGTATGATGATGGTGGTGCTCAAGGGTCCCCAAGTATTATTTTTTCATCTGGGGAGGATGAGTATGTTGTGACATTGTCTACGGTTCGACAAGCACGGCAACTGTGTCTATTCTACTGTTGACGAGCCAGTTCTTCAAAACATGATGGCCAGTCTGGAATATGAAAGAACATTGGCAAAGCTGGGCCAGTTGAAGAGATCCTTCATAAGGAGGGAATGGAGTTTCTTCTTTGATTGCATAACTAAAGCTTTTGCAAACAAATGTTCCAATTTTGATGCAATTCCCATATTCAGCCAACAAATCGGGTATGCTCTTATAAATCGAACTGATTTTGACTATGCTAAAAGGAATATGTCCTAAGTCCAATCATGAATTAGGATTTAGGAATAACTTCCTGTGTAATCTGTTTTGATTTCATTGATATTAATAAAAGACTTGTTTTGTTTTTATTACGGGCTCTATCTATTTAAGTGTTTAAATAAGATATACCATAGTTTAGAGTAAAGCTTTTTATGGATTATGATGAGATCATAATAGTGAGACCTAAAAGATGATAACTCTAAACTTAAATAGTTCCTGGTCGTAGGATTACTAACTGGTAATTAATAATCCGCAGAGATCGGTACATACTATGCTTGCTTCATTATGAAGGATGTCTGTTCTCATAGACATTTGTGTGATGACACTATAGCTAGTATGTAGGTGCTTATTATAGAATAAGTTTACTGAACATGACTCGCACAGCTGAACAACTGATGGAGTTCACTCACGTATCAGCAGTTGTTCACATAGTGATAGTTGTACAAGTATCCTTAGACTTGAGGTCATCATAGTCATCTTGTGTACACTGAACTATGCTTTGGTTTAGTTCTTAGTCTCCAGGGACAATTATTAGGGCTCTACTGGGTATAGGAATTTGTACACGAAGATAGTGTATGATCAATATAGGATCTACCCCTTCCAGTGAAGGAAGTGAATGTTCAAGGCTGATCCACTTATGCTAGTTCAGGAATCTCTGGCCAGAGTGAATGAAATTAGAAAGGAGTTTCTAATTTGCATAGAACTACGCATAGTAAATGGTAAGCAAGTGATTAAATTAGATAGGCTTGACACGAGATCCATGCCTTGTTTTTAACCGGGACATTGTAGGGTAGAAGGAGTTTATTGTACGGTAACTATCCACTGAATAGGTTCTTGGAATTCTAAGCAGTGAATTCATATTATCCGGATAGTCGCGATATGCTGAGAAGTATCCCTCACGATGTAGAATAAATGTGATTAATTAATTAATTATATTTAATAAATTAGAGAATTTATATATATAATGATAAAATAGTTTTATTATTATTTATTTCTACTACCGGCTTAATATTGAACCTACAGGGTCACACCATAAAAAGAGAATGACTTAATGGTGGAGGAATTAATTAATAATGGCTGATAATTATTTATTTATGAAATAAATAATTAATTGGCAAATTTAATAATTGATTAAATGAGATTTAATTGATTATAAATTAATTAAGAAAATTTCTTAATATTATTAATTAAAGGATTTAATTTTTGGTAATTAAATCAAGAGAGAGAATTATTTCTAAAGTATTTAGAAAAAGGATTAATAATTAAAAGGTGTTTTAATTATTAATGAGAATAATAAATGGGATAATAATAATAATATTTATGGGAAAATTTCAGCTGAAAATTTTGCCTATAAATACACTATTATAAACCCTATTTTTATTCGAACCCTAAAACCCAAAAAGTTTGGAAAACCCAATTCTCTCCACCTCCTTCCTCCTCCTTAACATCGTTTTCTTGGTGGATACCGGTGGAGTGCTTCACACTTGAGGAGCAACTGCTAAGGATCTCTGATCGTTGTCTCCGAATTATTTTAAAGGTTAGATTCGATCCCTATGTTTTTACCACAATTTATATGTTATTATTTGGATTTTATATGTGTAAAAGTGTTTTGTCATGCCCGCTGCGATTAAAAATCCAACAATGGTATCAGAGCATAGGTTGTATGCATATAGATCTGTGGTAAAAAATTCAGAATTTTATGTGCTTGTATGAATTAATTATGATTTTTACAAGTTATATCATGGATTAATTTTTTCTGATGAGAAATCGTTTCTCAGAATAATTTTGAATGTTGATCTGGGTTCTACAAGTGTTGTAGATCGTCTGGATATTTTTTTCATAAATTTATGATGTATAGATTTTTTATTATGAATTTTTGAAGTTCTTACAATTAAATTCGTAATTAAATAATTATATATATATATGAATTGTATGTATGTATATATCTGTATCTGCTGTTACTGCTGTGGTGTGATGGTAGCACAGACAAAGAAACAGAGAATGTCAGTACGGCGGCACAACAACCGAGGAGGAAAGCGGCGGCTGCTGCAAAAGAAAAAAAAATAAAAAATAAAGGGTGTCGCGCATTCCGGGAATGCGTTACACGCTGTGGCGCATTCACGGAATGCGTTACACCATTTAATTGGTTAAAAGGGTTGTAACGCATCACCGGAATGCGTTACAGGGCTTGTAACGCGTTCCTGTAATGCGTTACAGCCCGACTGTCCAGATTAAAATTGATTTTCTGGGAGTTTCGTAACTCCGTTTTAGGCATGCAATATACCGTTGGATTCGTTTTTCCGAGACGGATCTAATGGAGTGATCAATTTTAGTTTATATAAAATTTTTGAACTGTTAATATTTCCGAAAGTGTTTTAAAGCTGTTTTTAACAATTTTTTCTGCTTTTAAATGCTTCATGTGATACATAGAGATGTATAATGCTTAGACTAATGTGCTAGATGATATAACATGCCTACCTTGATGTTTATTCATGTTGATATATATGATATATGCTTAGTTTATCATGCGATGATAGATTTAGGTGAAGTTAAATGAACATAAGGCGTTTGTTAGACAACCTAGTATAGTGAAATTGTTTCATAACCTTAATAATAATATTATGAATACAATCATGAGATTCTTGTGTTTATGAAACACGTAATTGAATATGAATTTTCGATATGAGAGAAAAGATGATTCTGTCAATAACAGATTTCTATCTGTAAGAAAGGGTTATTAAGTGACGCCTCTTAACAATGCTCCACCCGATCTGGGAATCATCTGATTATTGATTTGAAATATTTAATTTAAAAGGAAGAATCTCTTTATAATATGATTATGATTGTAACGTAATATAATCCCTCTAAAATTAAATAATATCAAGTAGTAATTGGCCAATGATACAACGGGCTTGTGTCGGTCATAGCCTTCCAACATGATAGAAAGTAGTTCTTATTTTTGAATCATTGTCGTTTCGTGCCACAGCCGAGGGCTTTGATTTCAAAATAAGAAATACTTGTCTATTACATAGAGATGTGTACATTGAATAAGAATCTAAAGGTCGTTACGTGCCACAGCCGTGGGCCTTTGGGGACTGATTCAATTGTACGGAATGTTGGGTTAGACTTGACTTAGAATATTGAGTTTGTCGTGCCACAACCGTGACTCAATTATTCAAGAGGCTAAAGTTTGATTAGGGAATAACATTAGATGTAATTGACAAGAGTTGTCTGCCTATTGAACATTACATGGCGTTTCGTGCCACAGCCGGGGTTGTGTAATGGAATGTAGGATCCCTATTCCCACTAGCATTATGAATGCTTAATTTTTCACGTAGGGGGTTGAATAAATTAGATAAACTAGTGGGAGCCACTTATGAATAAAGACCCGATTCATATAGTGTTTTAAAATGAAATCGAATATTTGCTAAGTGTTGTTATGTGTTTATCATTTACAGATTTACTTTGTACGTTATGTCTTCTGCACTATCACTTAGGAGCATACCAGATGCTCACAAATTGATTGGTCCTAATTATGCTGACTGGCTTCGAAATTTGAGAATTGTTCTCAGGATTGAGAAGCTGGAATACGTGATTGACTCACCTAAGCCTACTGAACCTGCTAGTGATGCACATAATAATGAACATGTTGTGTATCGTAAGTGGATAGATGATGCAAATGTTGCTCAATGCATCATGCTAGCTTCCATGAACATTGAGCTACAGAATCAACATGAGCATATGGATGTTCACACTATCCTAATGCATCTACAAGAGTTGTATGATATGGCGGGGAGGACAGCTCGATATGAGATATCGAAGGAGCTGTTCGGTTGTAGGATGTCTGAGGGATCATCTGTGAATGACCATTTACTTAAGATGATCAATTTGATTGAACGTCTTAGACAACTTGGTTTTGCCATGGATGGGGAGCTGAGCCAAGACTTGGTCTTGCAATCACTTCCGAGTTCGTTCTCGCAGTTTGTTGTGAACTTTCACATGAATAATTTTGATATCAGCCTGCCTGAACTCCACAACATGTTGAAGACTGCGGAATCAAATTTTCCCCCTAAGAAGAGTTCTGTCCTTCTAATTGGTGAAGGTTCCAATCCTAAGAAAAGGAAGAGGAACTCTTCCAAGAAGAAGAAAGTAGGTGAAGAAAAGCCGGTTCCACCAAAAGCTGAAGACCCCAAGAGCAAAGTTGTTTGCTTTCACTGTAACAAGGTGGGGCACTGGAAGAGGAACTGCAAGGTTTACCTTGCAGAATTGAAGAAGAAGAAGGGTAGTGAGACTACCGCTTCTGATTCAGGTATGTTCATGATAGAAGTGAATATGTCATTAAATCAAATTTCTACTTGGGTATTAGATACCGCATGTGGTTCTCAAATCTGCAATTTGTTGCAGGGACCAAGGAGAAGTAGGACTCTTGAGGAAGAGGAGGTGATTCTACTGATGGAAAATGGAGCAAGAGTTGCTGCTGAAGATGTAGAATCATTTCATTTACATATGCCTACGGGCAAGACTATTGTTTTAAATAATTGTTATTTTGTTCCCTCGATTGTGAGGAATATTATTCCCATGTTAGACTTGGCTGAATTTTCATTTATTATTGAGAATAATGAATGTTCTATTCTTAGAGATAATATTCTTTATGGACGTGGTACTTTAAATAATGGTCTGTATGTATGTGACATAATTTACTTCAGATTGAACAAACTAATAAAAGAAAAGGGATGATGAAAATCTCACTTTATAGTGGCACTGCAGTCTCCATTTAGTAGACATGGAGAGAGGACTGCAAATTTGCTAGGAATGGTACACACAGATGTATGTGGACCAATGTCTACGCAAGCCATAGGTGGATTTTCATACTTCATTACTTTCATAGATGATAGATCTAGATTCGGATATGTGTTTGATGAAACACAAGTCTGAAGCCTTTGAAAAGTTCAAAGAGTATAAGTATGAAGTGGAGCAACAAACCAAACATAGTATTATAATTCTTCAATTAGATCGAGGTGGTGAATACTTTAATGGAGTGTTTCTAGATTATCTCAAAGTAAATGGTATAGTCTCTCAGTGGACTCCTCCAGATTGGTATCTGAAAGGAGAAATCGAACTTTGTTAGACATAGTTCGGTCCATGATGAGCTATGCAAATCTTCCAGTATTACTATGGGGTTATGCAATGGAAACCTCGGCATATTTACTGAATAAGGTGCCTTCCAAATCTGTTCCTCAAACTCCGTATGAGATATGGAAAGAAAGGAAACCGAGTCTTAAACACGTTAAGATTTGGGGATGTCCAGCTTATGTCAAGTAAGTTGACCCAGATAAGCTGGAATATCGATCCGTAAAATGTAGTTTTGTGGGATATCCTGAAGAGACTTTAGGGTATTAATTTTACACCGATCATCGGGTGTTTGTCTCCAGACATGCTACCTTCTTGGAAAAGGAGTTTATCCTTGAAGGAAACGGTGGGAGTAAAATTGAACTTGATGAAGTTCAAGAAGCACAAACTACTACGGATCAAGTGGAAACACCTGTTCTGACTGAACAACCTTTTGTGGAACAGCCCATTCATAGATCAGGGAGAGTGTCTCGCCAACCTGAGAGGTAAATGGCCTTGTCATTGAGAATGACAATGAGTTGTCGATCATTGATGATGACGACCCTGTAACCTATAATGAGGCTATAAGTAGTGTTGACTCAGAGAAATGGCATAGTGCCATGAAATCCGGAATGGAATCTATGTATACGGTATACAAAAGATAGATTATAGCAGATGGCCAGGTGGAGACCTTTAAGGCCAGGCTTTTGGCAAAAGGATTCAAACAAAGGCAATGGATTGACTTTGATGAAACTTTTTACCTATAGCCCTGTTAAAATCAGTTCGGATTTTGCTTGCGATTGCTGCTTACTACGACTATGAGATCTGGCATATAGCCAAATGGTTTTCTTTCCAAGGGAAATGAAAGCCTAGTGTGTAAGCTACTGCGAACCATATGTGGTTTAAAGCAAGCTTCTCAAAAGATGGAACATTCGTTTTGATGAGACAATCAAAGAGTTTGATTTTATCAAAAACGTAGATGAACCATGCGTTTACAAAAGGGTTAGTGTGAGCGCGGTAACATTTCTTATATTGTATTGAATTAGAGTTGACACACATAACAACATAGCAGACCCACTGACAAAGCTACTTTATGAAAGTCACTTTGATCGTCATAAAGACAAGAAGGGTATTAGATACCAGAGTGATTGGCTTTAGTACAAGTGGGAGATTGAAAGGAATATGTCCTAAGTCCAATCATGAATTAGGATTTAGGAATAACTTCCTGTGTAATCTGTTTTAATTTCATTGATATTAATAAAAGACTTGTTTTGTTTTTATTACGGGCTCTATCGATTTAAGTGTTTAAATAAGATATACCATAGTTTAGAGTAAAGCTTTTTATGGATTATGATGAGATCATAATAGTGAGACCTAAAAGATGATAACTCTAAACTTAAATAGTTCCTGGTCGTAGGATTACTAACTGGTAATTAATAATCCGCAGAGATCGGTACATACTATGCTTGCTTCATTATGAAGGATGTCTGTTCTCATAGACATTTGTGTGGTGACACTATAGCTAGTATGTAGGTGCTTACTATAGAATAAGTTCACTGAACATGACTCACACAGCTGAACAACTGATGGAGTTCACTCACGTGTCAGCAGTTGTTCACATAGTGATAGTTGTACAAGTATCCTTAGACTTGAGGTCATCATAGTCATCTTGTGTACACTGAACTATGCTTTGGTTTAGTTCTTAGTCTCCAGGGACAATTATTAGGGCTCTACTGGGTATAGGAATTTGTACACGAAGATAGTGTATGATCAATATAGGATCTACCCCTTCCAGTGAAGGAAGTGAATGTTCAAGGCTGATCCACTTATGCTAGTTCAGGAATCTCTGGCCAAAGTGAATGAAATTAGAAAGGAGTTTCTAATTTGCATAGAACTACGCATAGTAAATGGTAAGCAAGTGAGTAAATTAGATAGGCTTGACACGAGATCCATGCCTTGTATTTAATCGGGACATTGTAGGGTAGAAGGAGTTTATTGTACGGTAACTATTCACTGAATAGGTTCTTGGTATTCTAAGCAGTGAATTCATATTATCCGGATAGTCGCGATATGCTGAGAAGTATCCCTCACGATGTAGAATAAATGTGATTAATTAATTAATCATATGTAATAAATTAGAGAATTTATATAAATAATGATAAAATAGTTTTATTATTATTTATTTCTACTACCGGCTTAATATTGAACCTACAGGGTCACACCATAAAAAGAGAATGATTTAATGGTGGAGGAATTAATTAATAATGGCTGATAATTATTTATTTATGAAATAAATAATTATTTGGCAAATTTAATAATTGATTAAATGAGATTTAATTGATTATAAATTAATTAATAAAATTTCTTAATATTATTAATTAAAGGATTTAAGTTTTGGAAATTAAATCAAGAGAGAGAATTATTTCTAAAGTGTTTAGAAAAAGGATTAATAATTAAAAGGTGTTTTAATTATTAATGAGAATAATAAATGGAATAATAATAATAATATTTATGGGAAATTTTCAGCTGAAAATTTTGCCTATAAATACACTATTATAAACCCTATTTTTATTCGAACCCCAAAACCCAAAAAGTTTGGAAAACCCAATTCTCTCCACCTCCTTCCTCCTCCTTAACATTGTTTTCTTGGTGGATACCGGTGGAGTGCTTCACACCTGAGGAGCAACTGCTAAGGATCTCTGATCGTTGTCTCCGAATTATTTTAAAGGTTAGATTCGATCCCTATGTTTTTACCACGATTTATATGCTATTATTTGGATTTTATATGTGTAAAAGTGTTTTGCCATGCCCGCTGCGATTAAAAATCCAACATATGCAAGTGTTGTTTTAGGTTTTATTGGGGACAGAATGAATGAAGATAGATCTACTGTTTATTTTGCTAGATTCTGTCAGCTTATTTATAGTTTCTTTTGTGATAATAAGCCCAAAAATTATGGTGAATTAATTTCATCATTCAGAATAGCTAAAAGAGCTTTTACTGACTTATTATCTACTGATAATAAGAAGGCTGTGTTAAGACCCCTCTTAATTCCTTTATCTGTCAAACAAGCCTTAATAACCTATGATCCTGTTAAGTACACTGCATTATATCCTGATGTTCAAACATCTGAACCTCATCCATCAGCACCTACCACCTCTACTCAACCACCACAAACTTCTAAACCTCAACCATCGGAACCTACAGTGCAGCCTTCATCTTCCAAACCTAAGATGACTAAGAAAGTACCTCAGACACAACAGAAGAGAAGGAGATTCATTCTGCGAGATGAATCAGATGCTGAGGAACAGGTTTCTGTAATAGAACCTGTTGTTAAAGAAGCTGAGAAGGTCTCTTCTCAGAAGGATGATGATATTGGGAGTTCTAGGCCTCTAAAAAGGCTTAGAAAGCATAATTCTGATGATACAGCTCCTAAAGTCACCTTAAAAGCTAAAAGATTCAAAACATTGGCAAAAAGGCCTGAAGATTCTGGTAAAGGAATAGAAGCAGCAGCTAAGGAAGGGGATCAGGAATCTCTGATCTCACAAGACCCTGTTGAAGCTCACAATTCTCCTAGTGCTGATTCAGACCCTCATGCTACTCATCACTCACCACTACATGAGCAAGAATCCACTAACATGCCTACACCTCCAGTATCTCCAATAAATGTTGATACCTAGGGGCCAAGTGATGAAATTGACATTCATAACTTGGAAGTGCCTCAAGTTTTGCATCTAGAAGCTCCAACAACTCAAGTCACTACACCAACACCACCAATTCCTGATGCTGATTTTCATCCAGAATTGCCTACAACACCTTCTCTACATCTAGATACTGAAGATCAGATTTTAGGTGAGCATCAGAATATGGATGTTGATCAGAACTTAGTTGGAGATCAGTCCTTAGAGGATGATGTTGAAGCATCCATAGCTTCTCATACTGTTCTTTTATCAGAAGATGATGAAGCTGTTGACTCTGTAATTTCTGATGTTGTAAATGTTGATGCTATTGGTAATGCTGCTACAAATTTAGATGCTAATGCAACTGGTCCTTCTGGACATGCACCTCTGCAAGCTCCTTTAAAGGCTGAAATAGTCAAAAAGTTTATTACAGGGGAAGCACCAGTTACTTGGAGTGAAACTCCTAGAGGACAGGAGTGGACTAAGGAGTGGAACTCAGTTACCTTTGTTCCTTCTGGGAAGATTCTTGCTGATCATTTGGCAAAAGCTGATGAGTTGTTAGTCAATGAAGATTTCAAGACACAGCTAAGAGTTACTGCACTTACTACAAGGCACCTTCAAGGTCAACAGTCTGTAACTCAGGCCAAAGTGGACAAGATTCAAGAATCCTTAATGCAGCAAGATACACTTGTCAAGCTGGACAAGAAAAGGTTTTTCAAACCTTCCTTTGACCAAATTACCAACATTGAGAAACCCCAAGAGAAGCAACAGTCTCAGATTGATAAAATTTTGAAAAATCAAGCTTCTCAGCAATCTCAACTCAATGAGATCCAATCCTCAGTGGAATTGTTTCTCTCTCTTCTTTTACCTGCTGATGCCAAAAAGGGGGAGAAAGTAATTAAGTCCAAATGCAAACCTGATAAGTCACTGAAGAAAAAGGATAATGGTAATGACCCGGGAAACTCTGGAATGGGTGGAGGTTGTGGTCAAGGTGGAGGTCTCTCATCAAGTAGAGCTGGAACTACAAGTCATAGAACAAGTTCTGATACTGGGAGAAGAATAATTTCTGATACTGGTAAAAGGATAAATTTTAATGAACTTTTGGATCTTGATGAAGAAATTTCAAGACAGATATTTCTGAAAGAAAATCCAGGAATGGACTTTGAGAGTCTAATGGAAGAAGAAGCTAGACTTAAGTTAGAAAAGGTCAACTCCAAATCTGAAGCTTCTGTTGTTAAAAAGAAACTTCCTATGGCTAAAGGCATTGTGATAAAAGAAAGGACAAATCCTGTGGCAACCAAGGCCAAATCACAATTACAGATAGATCCAAGGTCCAAGGGCAAAGAAAAAGTTGGTGAACCTGTAAAGGTTTATGTGCCTCATATGGATGAAGAAATTTTTGTTGAAGATGCTGATCTTACTCTAACTTCAAGGAAGATTTCTATGACAACCTCTGACATAGCTCAAGTTGTTCAGAGTCAAGATATAGTTAGTTCTGATATAACAATGAAGCAAGCAACCTCTGACATAGCTTAAGTTGGCTTGATATCAGAAGATAAGTTAAAGAAAACCTCTGACATTGCTCATGTTAAATCCTCAAAGTTACTCCTACCAGGATTCACTAAAGCCAAACAGACTCAACCTTTGAAGACTGCAGCAAGTGTTTTTGAAGCAAGAGTGGTTACTGGAAAGGAAGCAAGAGATAAATCTGGATTGGGTAGTGCTGATGAAAGAAGAGTGCAGAACACAACCAATGATCCAAAATCCTTAAGTGAACCAGGTGTTGGAGCAACTCCTGAAAGATTGAATCAACTAGAATCTGTACAGATGGTCTACCATACCTTCTTGAAAGAACACATCTTGTTATATTTCATGACAGATGGAAGGGTTTACCATATAAGGGAAAATGCTATACCACTGAAGTATTTTGAGGAACTAGAACATATTTTATCTTACTTCAAGTGAATGATAGAATAACAGAAAGTGCTGCAAATTATTTGAAGACTCAAATTCAGAGACAGAAAAGGCTTTATTCTGTAAAGTCTGACAGCACATACTGTCCCAAGTACAGAGATCACAAGGGTGATATTGTTGATATGAAGCCTAATACTGCAACGATCAGAACATATCTTGGTATTAAGGGACTTGAATTCAATCTAGATTCTGACAAAGCCTATGTCATAAGACTAGGTCAGGAGTTGAGAAAAGCAAAAATTAATGATCTCAGATATGCTATCTTCCAAACTGGTGAAGATACTGCAGAACTCAAAGATGCTAAAAGGAGGATGATTGATGAACTCAGATATGCTGAGAGATGTTTGTTAAAGAACTATCTCAGAACAACTCCTGACATCAAAGAGATCAGAAAGTGAAGCCAAGTCAAGATCTACAACTGCTCAAATTTTGATGTGTATACAGACTAAAGTTGTTATCAGAAGTTAAAGTTGGTAAAACTTTAAGGACTATAAGTTGTAGTTATCTAGTCAAATTCTCATGCATTTGTACTTAATGTTTTTGACATCATCAAATATCTATTAAACTTGTATATTATGCTATTTTACAAGTTGGGGGAGATTGTTAGATATATTTGATAATGTCATGTCTAATATGATTTGTGTTTAATTTTCAGATCTTACTTAAACAGGACAAATCAGTACTTAATTGAAATCAGCACTTATACTGAAGTCAGAACTTAAGTTATCAGTACTTAAGGTTCAGGAGATATTTATCAGGAGATAATATCAGGACTTAAAGGAAAGTTTCAGATAAGGAAGGCGGCTGATTGAAAGGAAAGAAGATCAAGACAAACGTAAGAAGAGATATGCATGAAGAAGGAATTCTGTGAAGAATGGAATACTTGGAAGAAAAGATAACTGATTGATATATTTTAGGAAGCAGAATTATATTCAATATCAATTAGCGATTATCTTGTAACTGTGTGATATATAAACACAGACATAGGTTTTATACTATAAGTGTTATCATTATCGAGAATATTATTCATTGTAACCCTAGCAGCTCTCATGATATTTGTTCATCACTGAGAGAGGACAATTCCATATTGTAACAGAGTTTATTATATTGAATAAAGTCTATTTTCTATTACTTGAGTTTTTTAATTCGATTTGATTGTGATAAACACTGTATTCAACCCCCTTCTACAGTGTGTGTGACCTAACAGTTTCCCAATAAACTGCAGTGCTTAATAAGGACATAAGCTCATTGCTAGTTGCATCATCCCAAAAGGATGTGACTATTGAACAAAGCTCTCAGCCAAGAGCACAGGCCAAAAGGGTAAGGGACACAAGCTCACCCCAAACCTATACTAGAAAGAAGAAACCAAAAACCCTTGGGGATGCACAAGGTTCACGCACTGTGCAAACTGGTGTTGAAGACACAGTCACTGCATCTTTTCAAAGTCAGTTTGATGTGGCTCCAATAAATGTGGAGTCACAGCCAAAATCTTTAGTTATAGAAGCACCTCAAACACCAAATTCTTCCACAAACTCTCTGGATTTGGATATGATCAACACATCAATTCCTGATTCCCCTTCTTTAACTCTGTTGGGGAAGCCAAAATGTAGTGCAAGTGAGCATCATCTTTTGGATGATTTGTTGGCTCACTTGCCAATTCTTTCAGGAACTGTTGAGACATCTGTGCCAAAATTCTCATTAATCTGCACATAGTCCACAATAATTTCCCCTCCAAACACATTCATTTCTGTTAGATATATTTGATAATGTCATGGCTAATATAATTTATGTTTAGATTTCAGATCTTACTTAACAGGACAAATCAGTACTTAACCGTTGATCAGTACTTATACTGGAAGTCAGGACTTAAGGATATCAGTACTTATATTATCAGGAGATAATCATCAGAAGTTAGATATCAGAACTTAAGTGCTGAAGGATGATCAGATAAGGACAGTAGCTGATTAAAGGAAAGAAGATCAAGATAAACATAAGAAGAGATATGCATGAAGAAGGAGTTCCGCGAAGAATGGAATACTTGGAAGAAAAGATATATGATTGATATATTTTAGGAAGCAGAATTATATTCCATATCAATTAGCGATTATCTTGTAACTGTGTAGTATATAAACACAGACATAGGGTTTACACTATAAGTGTTATCATATTCGAGAAGATTATTCATTGTAACCCTAGCAGCTCTCGTGATATTTGTTCATCACTGAGAGGTAACAGTTCCATACTGTAACAGAGTTTATTGTTTCAATAAAGTTTGTTTTCTGTTACTTAAGATATTAAATTTCGATTTGATTGTATTATACACTGTATTCACCCCCTCTACAGTGTGTGTGACCTAACAATTGGTATCAGAGCCTATCTGTTAACACACATACAGTTAAAGATCCAAACACAATCATGTCTGACACAGAAACTCCAACTAAGCCTACCAAAACTGAGGAACCACCAAAGACACAAATTTAGAGTCGGTATGAGACCATCAGAGTTCCCATACTGAGACCATCTGAATATCCCATATGGAAGGTGAGAATGACCATGTTCCTGGAAGCAACAGATCCATAATACCTTGATAGAATCAAGGAAGGGCCTCACAAACCAACCAAGCTTGCTGTTGCAGTTGCAGGTGAAGCAGCAAAGACTGTACCAAAGGAAAAGAGTGATTATACTGCTGAAGATATAGCATCAATTGCTAAGGATGCTAAGGTACGACACTTACTGCATAGTGCCATTGATAATGTAATGTCAAACAGGGTAATCAACTGCAAGACTGCTAAGGAGATATGGGATGCTCTGGAAACAAGGTGTCAGGGAACTGACACAATTAAGAAGAACAGGAAGACAATACTCACTCAAGAGTATGAACACTTTGACTCAAAGGCTAATGAGTCATTGAATGATTTATATGATAGATTTGTCAAACTTTTGAATGATTTGTCATTGGTTAATAAAGAGTATGATCTTGAAGATTCAAACCTTAAATTCCTGTTAGCTCTTCCTGAATGCTGGGATTTGAAGGCATCGACAATAAGAGACAACTATGGAATGCTCAAGACTCATGAACTTGAGATGGAACAAAGAAGCAAGAGGAAAGGAGGAAAGTCAAGGACAGTTGCTCTTAAGGCTGAAGAAGAATCCCCCCAAGCAGCTTCCTCAAGGAAAGACAAGGGTAAAGCTCTTTTCATAAAGTCTGATACTGAGTCATCAAGTTCTGAAAGTGATGATGACTCAGATTCTGAAAGCTTGCCTGAGACTGATGCTGATGAGGAGATGATGAAGCTATGTGCTCTTATGGTGAAAGGAATCACAAAGATTGCATACAGGAAGTTCAGGAAGGGAAAGAAGTTTTCCAAGAAAGGCATAAGTTTTGATAAGAAGAATTTCAGAAGATCTGAAGGCAGAGGAGGAAAGTCTGACAGAGGAGATTATATCAATGTTAAATGCTATAACTGTGGTGAGAAAGGCCACATATCTCCTGATTGCAAGAAGGTAAAGGGTGACAAAGGCAAGGCTCTTGTCACAAAGCAGAAAAGCTGGACAGACACCTCAGACTCTGAAAGTGAGGAAAACTATACATTGATGGCAAATGCTGATAAAGAAAGTGCTGAGAGCAGTTCTGAAGCTGCTAAAACAAAGGTACCTCAGACTACTTATGCTTTTCATATTGATGATATTAATGAGTTGAGAAGATATCTTAAAACCTTGTTTGTTAGTTATAGAGATCAAACTTTAACATGTGAAAGATTAACTTCTGAAAATCTTGCTTTTAAGAAAAGAAATGATTTCTTAGAAAAAGAGTTAGTCATGTTCCATCAAACTCAGAAGGATAGAGATGATGCTTTTTATGTTAGGGATGAAGTGCTAAAAATGAATGAATCTCTAAAAACTGAGTTAGAAAAGGAAAGAGAGATTATCAGGACTTGGACTAACTCTGGCAAAACAACTCAAAATCTGCTAAGTAGTGGAAACTGGAAAGAGGGCTTAGGATATGGAGAGGATAAGAATGATAAAGGAACTGAAGAAATTAAGCCTGTTGTTAAGCAAAAGCCAAAGTTAAAACCTGTTAAGTTTGTAACTGTAAAGTCTGAAAATAAGAAATCAGAAGTTAAAGAGGAATTAACTTCTGACAAACTAAAACAGGAAAAGACAGCTAAAGTAAACATAGGCTTAATGACAAAGAAGCAGCTTAAGCATAAGCTGAAAGATGTTAAGAATGCAAACAAGGTAAAATCACCTAGGAAAAATAGGAATGGAAAGGAAGGTGTGAATAAAAGCAATGATCATAAACCTGTTCCTGATGCTCCTAGGAAAACATGTCATAACTGTGGAAGTTCTAATCATCTGGCTTCTTTTTGCAGGAAGAATAAGAATATTAACTCCTTACCTTCAAAATCAGGAGTTAAGAGTCAGTCTGTTAGATACAAACCACAAAATCCTTGTTTTCATTGTGGTAGTTTATGGCATTCCATTTATACTTGTAAGGAATATCATAGTTTGTACTATGATTATTATCAAATAAAACCTTCTTTGAAGAAAGTTTCCATTATTCCTTCTAGTGTAAATTCTGATTCAAAGTCTGATAATGTAAGTTCTGACAAGAAAAATGTTAACATAAACTCTGATGCTAAATCCGCTGCAAATGTTAACAAACTTAATAAGACCAAAGGATCCAAGAAAGTCTGGGTCCTTAAAACTAATAATTAGTGGTCTTTGTGATTGCAGGGCAACAGGAAAAATATTCTAGTTCTGGACAGTGGATGTTCAGGACATATGACTGGAAATAAGGCCCTGCTATCAGACTTTGTGGAGAAAGCTAGCCCAAGTGTTTCCTATGGAGATGGCAACATTGGAAAAACATTGGGATATGGCAATATCAATCTTGGGAATGTTGTTGTGAATATGTTGTGAACTTGATGATTACCTAAACAAAACATCTAAGTAGATTTTACTTAGGGAAATAATGTAGCACTCGACGGATAAGAATTATAGTCCCGACGGATAACTCAGTTTGAGTACCGACGGATAACTCAGTTTGAGTACCGACGGATGAGTAATTTATTATCCATTGAGTGAGTAGCTTATATAATGATAAGTTTGTAGCTCAGTGTTGTATGCACCTTTGTATAGAATCTGTAGTAGCATATAAGTCATGTTGACTTTAACTAGATATGCAGAATAGGTTGATTAACTGTACATAAGCAATGTCTTGTAATTCTGTATAAGTGAAATGAAGTCAAGTGCCAAAATAGCTATCAACGGATGCTTAACAAAGCTTCGACGGATGATTAAATGACTTTCAACAGATGTTCAAAATAGCAGTCGACGGATGATCAAGTAAGTCATCGACGGATGATCTGAAAGTCGACGGATGATAATATCAAGATTCAAACATCAGTTGAACAGTGAAAGCTGACACACAACCGTCGAGATTGGATACAAACACTGTGGAAGCCTATTAACTGGGTCATAGAGGACGAAAAGCAGCAAAGATCAAGACTGTTAGATTTTATATTTATTCAGTTCTTTTGACTTTGTAATCTTGGTAATATATATATAAACCAAGAGAGTAGCAAATATAAAAATAACTAAGAAAACTAAGTGAGCTTAGAAACAACACAGAGAAATCTTTGTAAGCACTATCTTTAGCATTTCCTGTGTTCTTAGTTGTTCTATCTTGTAAAATCAGCTGTGAGCATTTCTGCACACAGAGTTCTCTCGATATATTAATATATATCTCTGGTGGAATTGTTTAAATCCACCAGAAAGTTTTTAAAGACTCTTGTTTTTAATTACTCTTGTTTTGATTCATTAAAGTTTATATTCCGCATTGTGCTAATCAAAACAGATATATCTATAATCGAGTTGAACATTTTTATTTCAAGAAAAAGATAAAGAATTCCATTCAACCCCCCTTCTGTAATTCTTGCTATATTGTTAAGGGACTAACAAATGTCATAATTAAAGATGTAGCTCTGGTCTCAGGACTTAAACACAATCTGCTGAGTATAAGTCAAATCTGTGACAGAGGTTATCATGTTGATTTCTTTGAAGAACACTGTGAAATTGTGAGTAAATCTAAAGGCAAAGTTGTTCTGAAAGGATACAGGCGTGGTAACATGTATGAAGCTAAGCTTTCAACAAGTACTGATGGTTCTGCAATTTGTCTGATGAGTAGAGCATCAATTGAAGAAAGCTGGAATTTGCACAAGAAACTCTCTCATTTAAATTTCAACAATATAAATGAACTGGTCAAGAAAGATCTTGTGAGAGGATTGCCAAAGTCAGTATTTGCTCCTGATGGTCTTTGTGATTCATGTCAAAAGGCCAAACAAAGGAAATCTTCCTTCAAGAGCAAGACTGAATCATCAATTCTTGAGCCTTATCATCTACTACATTTTGATCTATTTGGTCCAGTAAATGTCATGTCTATTGCAAAGAAAAAATATGCGTTGGTCATAGTGGATGAGTTCACCAGATACACATGGGTGTATTTCTTGCACACAAAAAGTGAAACTGCATCTATCTTGATTGATCATGTCAAACGTCTGGATAAATTGGTCAAAAATTCTGTGAAAATCTTAAGGAGTGATAATGGCACTGAGTTCAAGAATTTGATAATGGAAGAGTTCTGCAAAAACCATGGAATAAAGCAGGAATTTTCTGCTCCTAGAACTCCACAGCAAAATGGAGTTGTTGAAAGGAAGAATAAAACTCTCATTGAAGCTGCACGAACTATGCTTGAAGAAGCGAAGCTTCCAACTTATTTCTGGGCTGAAGCTGTGCAGACTGCTTGTTTTACTCAAAATGCAACACTTATTAATAAGCATGGAAAAACACCATATGAGATGGTGAAGAAAAAGAAGCCAAATCTGAAGTACTTTCATGTATTTGGATGCAAGTGTTTTGTTCTCAAGACTCATCCTGAACAGCTATCCAAGTTTGATCTAAAAGCTGATGAAGGAATCTTTGTTGGATATCCACTTTCCACAAAAGCCATCAGAGTCTATAATTTGAGAACAAAAGTGGTCATGGAATCTATCAATGTCTCTTTTGATGACAAGAAGATTACTGGTCTTGAAGATTTCATTGATCATGATCAGCTGAGATTTGAAAATGAAGACTCAAATTCTGATACTGAAAATCCTGACAGTCTAAGTCCTGATACTGTAAACTCTGATGGATTAAACTCTGATGTTATTGAAACTGTGGTGACTACGTCAAAGGAAGATGCACCAATGCAGGGGGAGCATACTCAAGATCCTACCATATCTCAATAAACATCAGAACATACATCTGGCTCTTCAAGTTCTGATTCGTCAAGTTCTGATAAGCCAAGTTCTGATAGTGCTGAAAATCTAAATTCTGAAGAATCCAACTCCGAGAGCATAGTTTCAGGGGGAGCATCAGAAAATGAAAATAAAGATAGCATGGATCATGGGGGAGCATCCAGTTCTAGAGAAAACCTTCCATCTGCAAGGAAGTGGACAAAGTCATATACACCTGATTTGATAATTGGAAATCCTGATGCAGGTGTCAGAACTAGAACAGGTACTTCAAATGAATGTCTTTACAATTCTTTTCTCTCTCAGACTGAGCCAAAGTCAGTGGAAGAAGCTCTTCAAGATGCTGATTGGGTGCAAGCAATGCAGGAAGAGTTAAATGAATTTGAAAGAAACAAAGTCTGGACCCTAATGCCAAGACCAAAGAATAGATCTGTTGTTGGTACAAAGTGGGTATTCAGAAACAAAACTGACAGTGATGGCATAATTATAAGGAATAAGGCAAGGCTGGTTGTAAAAGGATTTTCTCAACAGGAGGGAATTGACTATGATGAAACATTTGCACCAGTTGCTAGGTTAGAAGCCATAAGGATATTTTTGGCTTATGCTGCTCACAAAAAGTTTACTGTCTTTCAAATGGATGTGAAAAGTGCTTTTCTCAATGGAGAATTGGAGGAGGAAGTATATGTTGAACAACCTCCAGGCTTTGTAGATTCCAAACATCCAGATTATGTCTACAGGCTTGATAAAGCACTTTATGGACTTAAGCAAGCTCCTAGAGCATGGTATGAGACTTTAGCTCAGTTTCTTCTGGAAAGTGGATTCAACAGAGGAACAATAGACAAAACACTGTTCTACCTCAACCATGGAAAGGACTTACTTCTCGTCCAGATTTATGTTGATGATATCATTTTTGGGTCTACAAATGACAGACTTTGCAAGAAGTTTGCCAAACTGATGCAATCAAGATATCAGATGAGTATGATGGGGGAACTTAGCTATTTTCTGGGCCTTCAAGTCAAGCAGAATGAAGAAGGCACTTTTATTTGTCAAACTAAGTACACCAGAAACTTGCTAAAGAAATTCGAAATGCAAGATTGTTCAAGTGCATCCACTCTCATGGCCACTGCAACAAAACTGGATAAGGATACTGGTAAATCAGTAGATATTACTGATTACAGAGGTATGATTGGCTCTCTACTCTATCTAACTGCTAGTAGACCTGATATCATGTATGCTACCTGTCTTTGTGCAAGATTTCAAGCAGATCCAAGAGAACCTCACTTAACAATTGTGAAAAGAATTTTTAAGTATCTTAAAGGAACAGCTGATCTGGGATTGTGGTATCCTAGAGAATCAAATTTTAAACTAATAGGTTACTCAGATGCAGATTTTGCAGGTTGCAAAATTGACAGGAAAAGCACAAGTGGAAGCTGCCAATTTCTTGGAGGCAGATTGGTTTCTTGGTTCAGCAAGAAACAAAAGTCAATTTCCACATCAACTGTAGAAGCAGAGTATATTGCTGCAGGAAGCTGTTGTGCACAGATTCTTTGGATGAAGAATCAGTTACTGGATTATGGGTTAACATATTTCAAAATCCCTATTTACTATGATAATCAAAGTGTTATTGCTATGACAGGTAATCCAGTTCAACACTCTATGACAAAGCACATCAGCATCAGGTACCACTTCATAAGGGAACATGTGGATGAAGGTACAGTGGAATTGCACTTTATTCCAACAGATCAACAACTAGCAGATATCTTCACAAAACCACTGTGTGAAGCCACTTTTACAAGATTGGTAAATGAACTTGGAATGGTTTCAGGTTCTTTTTCTAAATCTGTCTAGTTTTGTTCTGTTTCATTAGACTTTATGATCAGTATTTACAGAATGTAATCTCTTTGTGTATTCTGTGATTAATTGAAATATGCGTTCAAGTACTGATTGTTGTCTGATATATGTTTATAAACTCTGATAAGTGATATGTCTGTTTAAGTAACTATTCAATCCTATGAGGATAACTATGCTAGATACTGACCTAGTAGTCTTCAATAAACAAATGATCCCATGTAAGAAGTAATTATTTCTGTGGAAATCTTATGACACGAGCAAATTCTGATAATTGAGCTTAGTTGAGTTTACTTTGTTTATCTTATTACTAAGTCACAAATTAAAATAATGCTACTCATCTGTTAAGTTCTGATACTAGTAAATCTGCTGAATGTACTAAGTGCTGATAAACCTCAATTATCAAAAGAAAAAAGCAAAAAGATCAAAGAATAAAATCAGGTACTCCTTTGAGATCTAGAGTAAACATGTGGAAGGGACGACCCAAGTGCATTGCTGGTATTAAGTAAATATGCATTAGAAAAGCAAAATATTTTCTTGGTGACTTTTCACACTCTATGATTACTGGAGAAATACTCTGATAATAGCATAAATTCTGATAAGCAGTCGTGACTCACTTACACTGAGAAGCCACTGTAAAATAGAATTTAAAAAGATGCATAAAATTAGCACAAAACAGTTGAGGTGGACTCAAGCATGAACTCATTCATCAGTAGGTTTCAGGATAATGACAGCTCTTTAGCAAAATTTTAGTTATGCCTTATTTCTAAGATGTACTGAAGTGAATCAGACTTTACTCCTTGTCTGAAATTTAGCTTAATGCACACACTAATCACTCCATCTGAATGATGAAAATTACTGTGGTGGTCTATGTTGTTTTAGATAAACAGTCATTGTGTCATTTTGCACTAACTCTGAGGACAAGTTCTGGTTGCATATTCTGACGATTAAGTTCTGAAGAGTATAACTCAGAACTTGTATGTGGATTTACTCAGATAGGCATTCCTTTTTCGAGTTAAGAAATTATGTTCTGATGACTGTTAAGTTCTGATATAAGTCTAAGTTCTGATATTATAGTCTAATTCTTTACTTGACTTATCTGTGGATAAAATTTGATAACAGTCTCGGTTCAAACTAGAATATGTTGAAGTGGAAGATTAATAGTCACTATGGTTAGGGTTAATGGTATTCGTACTTGAACAGTCCACTTTTACTTGTTTCTTGTGCGCATTCAACCATGTTTTCTCCTTCCAATGAATGTTATTCTTTTTCCAAGTCTGGGGAGATGAGGTAGAATTAATTCTACCTGTCAGCATTAAATACTTTTACGTCTCCTGGCATTCTCTTGCCTATACAAGCAGCCACTTCACATCAGCCTTCCCATCAAATTCTTTCTCACAAACTTACCTTCATACTTTTTCTTCCAAAAACACAATGGTCAGATACAACATATTTTTGAACTACCAAAACTTCAATATGGAGCTAAGCTGTGCCGACTGGCAGCAAGAATGGCACGTCACGGCCATTCCTGAGGAGATATGGGACTCTGTCTCACAGGTGGTACTGACCCACCTTCTGTTCTTCTATATGGATTACCATCGCCATCTGGAGCGATTGGAGGAGGAAAGGCTGGAAGCTCTCCGCCAGCAAGAGCGAATCATCCGACTCGCCATTCTGTTTGTCGAGAGTAGGAAGAAGAAATGATTTAATCTCGTCTTCTTCCTATTTTTCTTCATCATCAGCCTTGCCCTGCTTCTTGAGCAAGGACTAAGGCTGTTGATGTTAGGTTTAGTGGCTTAGGGAAATCTTGTATAAGTACTGATGTAATTTCAATTTCATGAATCTATTCTCTTGATATATTAATGAAATTTGTTTTTATTTCAAGATTTTGTCTCTAAGTTATTTTGTAATGCATTGAAAAATCCTGATAATTATTCATATTCTGAAGACCATATAAATTCTGTTTTAATTTAAGTTCTGATTTTCCTTTATCAGTACTTACTCATATAATTTATCTTGGTCACTTTAAATTGATTTCTTTTCAGAATATTAATGTTGCAGTGAAAATTAATTAAATCAGTGGGAACGGTTTCAATTTTGAATTAAAACTGTTTCACCTTGATTAATGAAATATCTGGGTTAGTGGAACGGTTTTTCCTTGAAAACAGGCAAGTGGGCAAGTAATGATTACTGTTTTCTCGCGCCCAGTAACTATCCGTTATTACTGCATGTCTGACAGGTGTCCAACGGTAACATTTTTTTTCAGAGTATAAGTACGACAGAGAGAGGATTTCTTTAATCTTTTATTTCTTTCATACTTTTTCTCTCTACTTGCTTTTACTCTCTTTCTCTCTTCTTCTCACGTTTGTTTTTCATACAGACATTTTATCAAACACCTAACAGGCACTTTTAAATCTCAATTTTTCACATGGCACCTAAGGATTTAATCATTGATGGAGCTAAGTTTGTTCCAAACAACTATGCTGCAATTCTTGATCATGCTGAAGCTCCATCTGAATTGCATTTTGTGCAAGATCTTCTTGCACACAGTGAGATTGGGTATGCATTAACTCAGCCTTCAGTCTTTTCGAGCCAACGAGTTCTGACATTTTGGCGGACTGGGCACTTTGATGATGGTGGTAGACATGGCACTCCTAGTATTGTTTTCGAAGTGGGTGGTTCTTCTTATACAGTTACTCCTGGTACAATACGCAAGGCTCTACATCTCCCAGAAGGTTGCACCTTTTCAATTCCAGAAGAATCAGCTCTTCAGGAGTTAATGGCAAATTTGGGGTATGAAAAGAGTTTGGAAAAACTTGGGCAGTTGAAACGGGCTCATATCAGATGAGAATGGAGCTTCTTCTTCGACTGCATCACTAAAGCTTTTGGGAACAAATGTTCGAATTTTGATGCTATCCCAATTCTGAGTCAGCACATCGGGTATGCTATTATACATCAAACTCATTTTGATTTTGCAACTGGTATAATTGGTTTTATTGGGGATAGGATGATAGAGGATAGGAATGTTGTCTATTTTGCTAGATTCTGTCAACTTATTTATACTTTTTGTACTGATGAACCTCAATTAGTCAGTTCCTCAACCCCACCTTTTAAAGTTGCAAAATGCTACTTTAATGACCTGGTAAATGCTGACACTAAGAAATCAGTGGTTAGACCATTACAGATTCCTCAGTCTGTAAAACAGATCCTAGTAAATGCTGATCCCGATACTTATAGATCTGTTTACTCTGATGTCCAACCAACAACAAACACTCAAAAACCATCATCCTCAGCACCTACCACTTATTCTACTCAACCTACCCTCAGGAAATATCTCAAATCCTATCTCTCCACTTCACAGACTGATCAACCCTCATCCTCAGCACCTACTGTGAAGCCTTCATCCTCCAAGCCAAAGAGGACAAAGACTGTTCCTCAAACACCTCAAAAGAGAAGGAGGATTTCCTTGAGAGATGAATCTGATACTGAGGACCAGGTTCCTTCTTCAGAACCTGTTGTAGGTGAAGCTGAGAAAGAGACTTCTCAGAAGGATTCTGGAATTGGGAGATCTAGGCTTCTCAAAAGGCTTGGAAGAATGACAGTTCCTGAAACTCCCAAGGAATCCAAATCAACAACGAGATACAAGAAACAGAGGGCAAAAAGGCCAGTTTCAGATGATGAAGAGGAAGCAACTAAGGAAGGGGATCATGAATCTCTGATCTCACAAGACAAGGAATTTGCTCCAGTCACTTCTTCTCCATCAACTCCATCTAAGGAAGCTGTTTCTGAAAAGGCTAACACACCATCTGTGTCTCCTGTTGATCCAGGCACAAGTGCTGATATTGATGTTCAAATCTTGGTTGTGCCTGAAGTAATTCTCTTAGAAGCTCCAACAGCAACTAATCCTTCAACAACACATGTTCCTGATGCTGTTCAAACTCCAGAGTTATCTACAACACCTTCTCTGCATCAAGATGCTGATGATCAGACTTTAGGTGAGCATCAGGATATGGCTGTTGATCAGAACTTAGAACCAGATCAGCAATTAGAGGATGCTGAAGCTTCCATTGTTACTCACACTGTTATTTTATCAGAGGATACTGATTCTGTAAGTTCTGATGCTGCAAATGCTGGAGATACTGGTGATGTTGCAAATGCTGGAGATACTGGTGATGCTGCTCCAACTGCGGATGCTGATGCAGCAGGTCCTTCAGGACATGTTCCTCAACAAACTATTCTTAAGTCTGAACTTATTAAGAAGTTTGTTACCAGAGAAGCACCAGTACCTTGGAGTGAAACTCCTGCAGGACAGGAGTGGACTAAGGAATGGAATTCAGTTTCATGTGTTCCAACTGAAAAGCATCTTGCTGAGCACTTGACTAAAGCTGATGAAATGTTAAATTCTGATGATTTTAAAACCCAGCTTAGAGTCACTGCATTGAGTACTAAACATCTACAAGGTCTTCACTCAACTACTCATGCAGAGCTACACAAGATTCAGGAAGAATTTATCAAACAGGAACAAGTTTGGAAAATTGATAAGAAAAAGTTCTTCCAACCTACCTTTGACAGGATTGCTTATATTGAGAAGACTCAAGATCATCAACAAGCTCAGATTGATGATATTCTGAAAAATCAAGCTTCTCAGCAATCACAACTGACTCAAATCCAATCCTCAGTGAAATTGCTTATCTCTCTTCTACTACCTGCTGATGCCAAAAAGGGGGAGAAAGTAATTAAGTAGAAATGCAAGACTGACAAGACACTGACAGGGAAAATTGATGAAAAAGATGATCAAGGAAACCCTAGAATGGGTAGAGGTCATAGTCAAGGTAGAAGATTCACATCAAGAAAAGCTGAAATCACAAGTCACAGGACAAGTTCTGATACTGGGAAATTGTGATCAAAGAAAGGACATATACTGAAGCAACATTGGCTAGATCACAACCGCAGATAGATCCAAGATCCAAGGGTAAAGAAAAGGTTGGTGAACCTATCAAGGTTTATGTGCCTCCTGAGGATGAAGAAATTACTGATGAAAAGGATAATCTTGCTCTGACTTCAAGAAAAGTTCTTAAAACAACCTCTGACATGGCTCAAGTTGTTCAGAGTCAAGAAATTGTAAGTTCTGATATTCAGAAGAAGCAAGTAACCTCTGACATAGCTCAAGTTAACTTGATATCAGAAGATAGACCAAAGACACTCTTACCAGGATTCACTAAAGCAAAACAGACTCAATCTTTGAAAACTACTGCAAGTGGTTTTAAAGCAAGAGTAGTTACTGGAAAGGAAGCAAGAGATAAAACTGGATTGGGAAGTGCTGATGAAAGAAGAATACATAACATTACCAATGATCCAACTTCCTTGAGTGAACCAGGTATTGGAGCAACTCCTGAGAGATTGAATCAACTGGAATCTGTACAGATGGTTTACCATACCTACTTGAAAGAATACATCTTGTTGTATTTCATGACAGATGGTAGGGTTTATCATATAAGACAAAATGCCATTCCATTGAAGTATTTTGAAGAATTGGAGCATGTACTATTCTTACTTCAAGTGGATGACAGAATAACAGGAACTGCTGCAAACTATTTAAAAAAACAGATTCAGAGACAGAAAAGGCTTTATTCTGTTAAGTCTGACAGCACATATGTTCCAAAGTAAGGCTTTATTCTGTTAAGTCTGACAGCACATATGTTCCAAA
Organism: Apium graveolens; assembly: GCF_009905375.1. NCBI lineage: Eukaryota > Viridiplantae > Streptophyta > Magnoliopsida > Apiales > Apiaceae > Apium > Apium graveolens. The sequence goes on from NC_133653.1 coordinate 154,178,185, forward strand.
GTACAGATATCACAATGGTGATATTGTTGAAATGAAGTATAACACTACTAAGATTATAACTACCTTTCTGGGGTACAGGGTTGTTGAATTCAATCTTGAGTCTGATAAAGCTTATTTGATCAGACTGGATCAGGATATAAGAAAAGCAAAGATCAATGATCTCAGAGCTGCAATCTTTCAAATTGGTGAAGATACTGCAGAGCTTAAAGATGCCAAAAGGAGAATGATTGATGAACTCAGATATGCTGAGAGATGTTTGTTGAAGAATTATCTCAGAACAATTCCTGACATCAGAGAGATCAGATGATGAAGCCAAGTCGAAGATCTACAACTGCTTAAATTCTAATATTTGTACAGACTGAAGTTGTTATCAGAAGTTGAATATTGGTAAAGCTTTAAGGACTGTAAGTTGTAGTTATCTAGTCTAATTCTCATGCATTTGTACTTAATGTTTTTGACATCATCAAATATCTGTTAAACTTGTATATTATGCTAATTTACAAGTTGGGGGAGATTGTTAGATATATTTGATAATGTCATGGCTAATATAATTTATGTTTAGATTTCAGATCTTACTTAACAGGAAAAATCAGTACTTAACCGTTGATCAGTACTTATACTGGAAGTCAGGACTTAAGGATATCAGTACTTATATTATCAGGAGATAATCATCAGAAGTTAGATATCAGAACTTAAGTGCTGAAGGACGATCAGATAAGGACAGTAGATGATTAAAGGAAAGAAGATCAAGATAAACATAAGAAGAGATATGCATGAAGAAGGAGTTCCATGAAGAATGGAATATTTGGAAGAAAAGATATCTGATTGATATATTTTAGGAAGCAGAATTATATTCCATATCAATTAGCGATTATCTTGTAACTGTGTAGTATATAAACACAGACATAGGGTTTACACTATAAGTGTTATCATATTCGAGAAGATTATTCATTGTAACCCTAGCAGCTCTCGTGATATTTGTTCATCACTGAGAGGTAACAGTTCCATACTATAACAGAGTTTATTGTTTCAATAAAGTTTGTTTTCTGTTACTTAAGATATTAAAGTTCGATTTGATTGAATTATACACTGTATTCACCCCCTCTACAGTGTGTGTGACCTAACAATTTCTATTCACTCGACGGATACTGCTCATCCGTCGAGTAGTGATTGTATCCCGACGGATAAGCTTAACAGCAGTTATCCGTCAGATAGTCAAACTGCTAACCCGACGGATATCCCTTATCTATCGAGTGTCTCTACACAACTTCAAATTTCATCCATTATCTCCAGTGCAGAAGACTTAGTGGTAGTACAATCACTTCTAGGATTGAGGAAAGGGAGTGAACTGAGTGAGAGTCTGGGTTGCTCCCAGGAAAAAGGAGAGGAAATGAGTGAAAATATGCAATCCAGTTCTTCAGGATTGGAAAAAGAGAGTGTGAGGAGTCCCACCTTAGATGGTGAAGGTGAGGGTGTGAGGGTGGTGAGCCAAGGTGAGACCTTGATGCAAGAAAAGAGAGAAAATGAGAGAAAAGCAGGTACTGAAAATATAAGGGTGGATGTTATTGTAAGTGAGTTAATGAATGTCCAGGATGCAGACAGGGAGGGACTATCTCAGCAAACTCAAGTTGTTATAGATTCCACCTCCTTAGACACTGAGACATTTACTCACCCTGTTCTAGCCTACCAACTTCTAGCTGGACAGGGCAATGATAATACAGAAAGGATGCTAAACTTGGTGCACACCACACAGTCCATGCAAAGAGCTAAGGATGCCATCACAGCTTTGCCTTCTACAGCTGGTGATGTTGATTATGAGACTGGTGGTTCAGAAGAATTCTTTGGAGATGAAGGTGGAGATAGTGAAGAAGAGTCATTGAACATAGGGGGAGAAGTAGGCTGTAGTTCAAGATCAGGAATGCCATCTTGGGCATTTTAAAAGCAATGTGATGAACACTACTTCAAGACAACCCTGATTCAACTCATAAATCAGATAAATTCTTCTCTTCAAACCACCACAAATGCCAACACCAAAAATCTCCTTCAAGCACATCTTGCTTCTCTGCAACTACAACAAATCCAAGGTTTTCAACATGCTCAAGATGTCAACACTATCAAAGGTGATATTGATGAGATGAAAAAGGTCATTTCTGACAAGATGGACTCTAAACTTCCGAAATCTACAATGCTTGACATTAAGAGATAACTCAGGAAAAATTCTGATCTTACCACAAAGATAGATGCCTTGGATACAAGAATGACAGCAATGGAAGCATCTCTTCCAATAATTCATCTACACCAAGCTCAACAAATAGACTTGCTTCAGAAACTGGTGTCTGCACAAACCTCATCCTCTACTCAGCTTGATGATAACAAAAAGGGGGAGAAAGAGAGTTCTAGGAGTGAGGGGAGCAAAAAGTGCTCAACATTCAAGTTAGCAAAGTAATTGTGCCTACATTTACTATCTCAAAGCCACCAGCTAAGGACAGTATTGATCTGATAAAGGAAGCAGCAGCTACTTTGAAAGCAGCTGAAAAGGATTAGTTGAATCCAATCAATTGGGAGAAAATTGATGAGGATATTCAAAAGAAGTTTGGGCTAGCAAAGAAGCCAGAAAAGTCAGCCATTCATCACTCTCAAGTCAGGAAAATCTCTGTGAATGAAATGAGCATGAACTATCTGGAAATAGGACAGCCATCCTGCATCAAATCTCCAAAAGCTGAAGTACTTTTGAAGCCAAGGGTGAACTATCCAAAATCATCACTAAAGAACCCTTTGGATACAGTGTATGAGACACCAGAGCCTGATGAGAAGAAACTGTTGTCAAGATCCATTGCCTTCTACAAGGATCCAACTGATTCAGCTTTGAAAGGGAGAATTGCTAAAGTTTTCAGGAATGGTAAAGAAATTTGTGTGGTGGCTGGACATCCTCAATTTGCTGAAGCAAAGAGAGAAGAAAATGCAAGATTGAAGCAAGAAAAGAAGCTAGCTGCTCTAGATGCTAAAAAGGTTAAACAAAAGAAAGAGCAAGCTGCTATCTTGGCCAAGCTACAAGCTGTGAAACCAACACAACAAATTCCTGCTCAGCCATCTGAAATCACTGAATCTCAAGATCCAAAGAAGCAAGTTCAACCATAACAGAAGAAATCTCACAGATACAAGTAATTGGCCAAAAGAACCAAAAGGAAATTGAACTTTGTTGGTAAGGAATTGGAGGATCAGTTCCCAAGGAATCCATTCCAACTACAACTCAAGCATCAAAACCCTCAGTGGTATTTGAAGACATTTAAGGTGGTGGATCCTTACAGGAACATTCATGGTGAACCTATTGTGCCTAAGGATGAACCAATAGACTGAGAAAGTCTACCAATTCCTGACTTCAATTTGCCAATCCTTAACAAGCCAAAGAGAACAAAGTCAAGAGCAGTCAAGAAAGTGAAGCTGTCACCTCTCAAATCCAATTCTCTAACCAAAGCTCAATCCAAAGTCAACAAGGGAGATTACATGTACTTATGTGACATCAAGGAATTCTCTGATCTAAACCTCTATCTAGATGAACTGGAAGAAGTTAGAGGGATTGATGCCTACAGGAACCTACCTGAAAGGTTAGTTTTCAAGTACAAAGAAGGAAAGGAGATTCAATGGCCACTTCACAGGATCCTTCAAGAAAGCCAATATGTACTGATAAAGGTTTATTCATCATTCAAGAAGAACTTTGGATTCAATATAACTGCAAGAAGACTTGTTCTAAAGAAGATTGAAAAACTGAGGAGTATTAGAGCTATAGATGCACTCCCAAAGACTCTAACTATTCCTTACACAGGGAGTAGAGTGCATCTAAGGCCCTACTGGCTGATGGAGTTCATGGATGACAAAGGAGTTAGAAGATTTTTCAGATTAGAAGACCAATTGAGCATCTCTAGCAATGAGACTCTTTTGGAAATGCAAGAAAAGCTAAATCTCTCAGAATTTGATGAACTGGAATTCCACATGCAGCTTCAAAATCAGATAGAAGAAAACAACAGAAAGCTTGGAAAGAGATCCAGATCTTTGAGGAATTAGATTAATCTGCTCAGGCTAGAGGAGCACCTTGAAAATGACTGTGAGCTAATCTTTGTGCATTTTGTTATTTGAAGCACTTTACAGTTTTATCTACTTACTTTTAAAGTTGTATTTTTAAGGTGTTTTGTTATCATCAAGTTTCTCTTAATTTATGGCTATAATTTCAGTAGACATAAATTGGGGGAGATTGTTGTGGATATGTTGTGAACTTGATGATTTCATTAACAAAACACCTTAGTAGATTTTACTTAGTGAAAAATGTAGCACTCGACGGATAAGGAATATAGTCCCGACGGATGACTCAATATAGTCACGACGGATGATGATTTATTATCCATCGAGTGAGTAGCTTGTGTAATAATGAGTCTGTAGCACATTTCTGCATACACCTTGTTTAGATTCTGTAGTAGCACTCAAGTCATATTGACTTTAATTAGATATGTAGAATAGATTGATTAATTGTACATAGATAATGTCTTGTAATTCTGCATAAATGAAATGAAGTCAAGTGCCAGATAGCTACCCGACGGATAAACAACAATGCCACTCGACGGATGATCAACAAGGCAACCTGACGGATGATCATGTACCCGACGGATAATCAATTCAAATATCTGTTGACAGTGACAACACAGTCACATGCGTCGAGTGTATGCAAAAGGAATGTGGAAGCCTATTCAACTGGGTTTTAGATAACTAAAAAAGCATTGTCATTTCCATGCTATTATGAAGATATTCAAAGATGCTGGAATAGAGTAATGAAGCAGCATAGTATTAGACTTGATAGGTTTTGTTTTATTATCTTGTCTTATTACTTTGTAATCTTGGTAATATATAAACCAAGAAGTAGCAAATAGAATAACAAGAACAAGACTAAGAATATTGTCTCAGAGAAACAATTGTAAGCTGCATCCTTAGCATTTCTCTGTAAATTTAGTTGTTCATATTTGTAAGCAGCTGTGAGCTAATCTTGCTACACAGAGTTCTCTTGATATAATATATATCTCTGGTGGATACATTCAAATCCACCAGGATGTTTTTAAAAACTTTTATTTTTAATTACTTGTGTTTTGATTTTACTAACTTCTTATTCCGCACTTTGAAAAAGGTTCAAGAATTCCACTGAACCCCCCTTCTATAATTCTTGTTGCATTGTTTTGGACTAACAATGTGCCATCAGGATTTGATGCCCATCAGTATCTGCAGAAGCATCAGTATTTGAAGAGCTGTCTGTTTTTAAGATTGAGTCTGTTCCTTATTTTGAGGGATGGATATATGTTCGTTCTGAGTGATAGGACTTTGTATATTCAGTTAGAGATATGTATCATTTTCTGTTATTATTTTGATAATGCATATCCTAGACTGATTTGTAGCAACTATGTATTATATAAACACAGTTTAGGTCATCACATTATGATGAATTCGAGCATTGTACGACTTAGCAACTCTCAAGAACATCAGTATTTCTTGAGAGAGTTTGTAACAGTTTTTATTAGAAATATAAAGAACTGTTATATTTTTATACTTGTTCGAAACATTTATACAATTGTATCCAACCTCCCTTAAATAATTGTATCTTTATTGGGAAACAGGGAATTTTAACTTCATGATTATACATAATATCTCGTAATTTTTAGACTTATAATAATAATAGGATGATTAAAAAATGATTAAAATTTGATTAGAATTTTAAAAAAATTGGGTTAAAACAATGGGCCTAAAATTTGGATCCAACTTTGATATGGATAACTTGTAGGTTAAGAAATAGGGTTTCGTATGATTATAAATACACCATATTCGTCTTCCTCGTTTTAATTATTAAAAGTCGTAGGCATTTAACACAAAAATCAGCAGTCTTGTAAAATTCATATAAAATTCATCGTAAGTCAGAATTCGTTGATTCTGGACTTTTCGGAAAGGCGTTTTCGTTCTCTAAAACTTGTGTGCTCCGTGTTTTCAAGAAAATATCGTTTAGATGGTCAAAAAGGGAAAATTCAGATCTGGGCATAATTGGAATCGTGAAGATTTTCAAGATTTTAGATGATTAGTGTTTGATGGGTTGATAAAGATTTAATTTGTGTTCTGATGTGAATTATCTATTTGCGTCTATTTGCGTGATTGAGGTGAGTAAATTTTCGTTGCTCTATATTATTTGTTTGCCTGCGTGTTCTTTAAGTGAATATTCTCCATATATTGTGTAACGTTCCATATTATGTGTGATTACATATTTTCCAATACTTGTTTAGTTGTTATAAGTGTGAAATCGACATGTGATTGATAAGAAAAGCATACAAAGAAATCTCCAGTCTTAGTCATATATAAGAATTATAACCCGATCAGTGGGTAGTGTGATATATAGAACTTAGAACTAGTTTGCGAACATCCCGGAACACATCGATACCTTGTCAAGTTTCGGTTTCACTTGACAAGGGACGTAAACTAACCCCCCATCGAATAAGAATAAGAACCCGATCACTTGGGAAATGTGGCATAATGTATTAGATGTCGGTCACTGATAAAGTGTGGCATAAGGTGTGATTTAGGGCTGTGTGACTAAAGATAAGAATTTGTTATTAAAATTTATTGATTGATTAAGAATTGTGATGATGTGGATTATATAATATATTGTGTGATTCGTTATGATCCTTGTCATAGAAAATATATTGTGTGATCTTTGTTATCGAATATTTATGCAATCCTACGTGATAAATGTTACGTGTTATGTGTCCAAATTGTGTTTTCAAAAAAGATATAAAAATATTATTTTGAGCCGTCAAACGGTAGTTGCTTATTGGGTTTCGCAGCTCATTTTTTTAATATTTCAGGTTTCGCCTAAAATTCAAGTTAGATAACATTGGAGTTCGAGAACCTTAGATTTGGAGTATATAAACTTTTGGACTTCCATTAGGTACGTTTTTGTAATAATCATATTTGTAATAGACTTTTAGATTAATAAAGTGTATTTTCTATTAGTTTTAATTTAGATTTAACAGTCCGGAAGTGCGGGCTGTTAAATTATAGTTGCCGATGCATTTTAATTCATACAATTCATTCAATTGACTCACTAGCAGATTACTTCAAATGTCTCTAATTAAATTTCCAATTTGGTTTTCGACGAGTCAAATTGATTAATTTTGACTAATATTAAAATTTATGTATTTATTATTTTGAAAAAATTAAAAATTATATTTCAAATAAATTTGTAGTGGACATTTATTTAGGGATGGAGGGAGTACTATAAATCGATTATGATAATATTAAATTCAGAGGAATACTACATATCTTGAAAAGTATTCGAAAAATTTTCCCAAACAATAAATGTCAGTTCTTTTATTGGCTTTAGTGGATGTTAATTCACCTGACAGCATTGATTTCACAACATTTTCTTCTTGTATGTACAAGTGTTAATAAAACTTTTATGTTTTAAGAATCCCCTTATATTACCAACCTGAATCCCTCTACCTATAAAATTATAAGCAACAGAAGCCTTGCAAATATTTTGATTTTTGTGGCATTGCAGCTGTGAAAGAGTTTTATCAGTTAGTTGCATTATGTTATATGCCTACTCGGCTACTCCAGTAATTTCATCAACTCATCAAATTTGGTCCAAACCACATTAATTACCGACAATAATGGCCAAAAGGTGCCCTTATCAATTAAAGTTTACAATGCAATTTTTTTTCGTGCAGACAGTGTCCAAGGCACATATGATACATTACTTTGCTGATGCATCTGAAGCGTCAATGGTAGACAATGTTGTCCATTTTCATGTTTACATGTCAAAGGAACCTCTAATACCATCTATGCTCTCCCCCAGAGATAACCTGCAGGTAAATGTATATATAAACACTTTTATTAATACAGATAATTTCATATGCAGAGTATCTTCAACGACAGAGTTATTAGTAATCCAACTAAAGGGACCTGGTCGAATATCATATTTGTAGGTCTTCAAACTTTAAAATATTACTGTTTAAAGACCATAATTTGTTTACTACAACCACAGACGCTAATCTTGTACAGATAGTGTTTATCAAGGAGTTGGGCCACAGTTGAACATAAATCCAAGTAATAAGGGGGATTTATCAAGGAGTTGGGCCACAGTTGAACGTAAATCCAAGTAATAAGGGGGAGGTTTCAAGACTGCATAACAATTTATTAATTTAACATATACCTTCAGGGAGTCCACAATATTATTTATTTTGTGATATTCACCATAATGTCATAAACAATACGAAATCTCAAAATTCAGTACCAATCAAGAGACATCCTAAATTCACAATAATGCAGTAAAAATAAAATTCTCTCTCCTTGTTAGTTCAAAAAAACAGAGCAGTAATTAGGTTTAAACTCGAATACATTAACGAGCCTGATTAATTTATAGATTTTTACATCACATTCTACCTCATTTATCCATGTTTTGTCATGCTTTCCTACACATTAATATAGTTATTTAACTTGGATGGATGCTAAATGGTGATTTCCTATGTTAACAGGGAATTCTAAAGGAGTAAGGTGCAAAGGAGAATAATATATCAATCCATGGAAAGCAGCCAAATCAAATACAAAATCGGGGGCCTGAGCACCGAGTTCAGGGGTCCTGAAGGAAGTATTCAAGCCTGAACTGGACTATAAGAGAAGAAAACTTGGAGAGAGAGATTTGAGCAAAGGATTTAGAAGGGATTCACCCCAAGCTTCAAGAGAGTTCAAATCATGTTCTTAACTGTTGTAAACATAATTTTTGTTATTTATTTATGTTTGTTATCTTCATGAGCAGCTAATCCCTTAATCTAAGGATTAGGTACTAGGTACTATTTGTTGGCTTAATATGTTTGTTAAAATATTATCTTGTAAATCCCACTCTCTGTGCTAACTGCTGCTAATATGTATACTAAATTATAATATGAAACATGGGCATAATTGTTATTAATTTGGTTCAACATGTTTCAACCATAAAAATAAAAATAATAATAACCGTTTAGATTTTTATTAAATAGATAAGAACCGTTAGATCTTATGCGAAGGAATATTCTTTATTTACATACTCTACTAAAGGCCCGGTGTATATATCCCGTCAATAACAGATTAAATTAATATTTTCCATTATTAGTTCTAGATAATACATTTCATTTTTTAAAAAACTACTATTATCATTAATAATTATTAGTAATAATATAATCTCATAAATATACAATTTTGACCAATATAAATTATTCTTTTACCAGTTTTATTTTGGAAGCAGTAAAACATGAATTAAATTTATATTAGATTATGATTAAGATAACTATTAAAAAATAACAATAATATAAATATGCAATTATAATATATTAAAAAAAACTTGTGCCGTAGCTTAGCAGACTTAAAGGAGTCGCACACCTTTAATTGACTCAAGGAATAATGATTACCTATGATAAATTGGGAGATGAGTTATAATTCTTATTCTTGTACATGAGATACAATTTGATTAATTGTTTGGAAGAAAAATATGGGAGTTATAGAACTATAAATTCTTGGTTCGAGATAATTTAAAATAATATTTTTGATTGATTATGTAGCGGCGCTTAAAGGATAAGAGCATTATACACACTACAAGGATTGTTTTAAGGAAATCAAGAGACTTAGTTATCTCCAAAAACTAGACATGAATGATAACCAACCGATTGAAGAACCTAAATACTTGGATTGCTTCTCCCCATCATCAATTCATAGTATTTCTTTGCTTATTAGTTTAGTTTGGTTGATTATTAAGATGTCAAATATTTCTATACACAAACATATTAAGAAAAAACATTCTTCATTAAGTATTATATTTAGTCTTCCATGTGGATATGACACTCGTACTTATCATATCATAGCATTGCACGTTCAAAGAACCAAAAAGGAGCAAAAAAAAAGTTCAGTTTGTGAGCAGCTTATATGTAGATTTGTAAAAGCTCCTTTCCAAGTCCAACAACGAAAAACTTATATAACCTACATTATATAAGTTTAAACTATATTTAAATACTTGAAATAAATATTCTATTTTTATAATTATATTATAAAATTATTTATTAAATAAAAAAAAAGTTGAAAATTATACATTAATTCCCATTTTTTGTCCCTGTTTTGTAACTTTTTCAGATACGTAGTTTAGCCAGTTGTAAATTATATAGTGTTATGTTCGGCAGTCGCTTGAGTTCGAAAATTTTCAAACAACAAGCTTATGCTAAGATTCTAAAAGTCCCCATTGGAACTGAAAAAAGATAAGAAAATAATGGGACAAACCATGACAACATCGCAGTCTGTTCGGCTCAGCCAACTGAAAGCACATTCAAATACCTTTTTAAACAGTTATGCAATTTTAGTTCAATGGATAAGAAACTTACATGTACAAAGAAGGAACTGACAAAAAAAAATTAAGTCAATGGAATGCTACAGGATTGGAAAGAGCATTTAGAAATGGACAATGGAGACAACCATGCGAAAACGGGTTGGCAATAAAATATCATGGAATTAAGGACAAATAACAGAGAGATTATTAGGACCTTTCACCTTTAGTTGTGCTGCTTAGGAAGACAATTCTACTTTCTTGGCAGCGATGTGTAAATACAGCAAAACTTAGTCAAAAGATAGCTAACGTGGTCATATCAAGATAAAAAGTATGACCCCTACAGTCTATAGAAAAACATAAGAAAACACCGAGGGCCAAATTTCTTTCATGGGATTATAATCCCTGGAGTACTATCTTATATTCTTATTTACTAGGTTTTTATTAAATTTCAAACTTAATTTATTCCATGGCAACTCTACCTTAATTAGTGAGAGGGTGGGATTATATAATTACCCAAAATGACTACAAAGTGATCAGAAGTTGTTAATAAACAAATTCAAGGGATTATTAGATATAGTATAGAAATTAGAAATTAAAGTCCTTGCAAACGAACCTAACCTGAGAGTCCAAAATCTAATTCCGATAAACTTGTGTTAAAATAAATTAGTTTGCCAAAAGATAAATTAACATTTTTATTTAATTTATTTCTATGACTTAAACTTATTAATTCAAGAATGCGTCAATGACAATAAAAAGAAACAGAGAGAGAAGCCTAGCTGATCTAGGCATTAGCTACAACTACTAGTCGGACTCTTGTTACCAGTACTATAACCCTTTCCTAACCGTTAATAAACTCAAGACAGTAAAATGATGTATCAGCTGGTTTCCCAGAAAGTCTTAATCAATAACACTCTTACATTTAACATCTTCCAAGATCAACTTCCCAATTGAACAAGTCAACTTATTCTGGTTAGGGTTTTCTAGTGTTCCTTTGAGCAGGGGTATGCACCACAGTACTTATTTGCTTTTCTTCTGTTAAATTTTGACTTGAAAAAATAAATAAATGATTTCTGTACAAATTACAAGGTCACCACCTCAGATCCTATCAACTAACTTATATGTTAGGACCAGTGTTGTTAAAGGCGCAATTTAATTTTGGGTCCTGCGCCTTAAACAACACTGGTTAGGACAAAAGATGTTGTAGTGTGTAACTGAATAGAGTGATTTATAAAGATATAAATATCATATACTTACCTAAACAGTAGATTAAATCCCAAAGTAGTTGGGTAGTTAGGTGGCTACCCTGATGGAGTTGGTACTTGATACTACTAACAATCACATTGGCTTGTGAACTTTTGTTCAAACAGCATGATTGCATGAATATAAAGAATATGATACTTGTCCAGGTAGTTAAAGAAGCAGACTGGAACGTGTGTCTTAACACCAAAACTTAGGTAGTTTCAAAGACCACAGTTAAGTAATTAATTCTTGCTCATTCCGCTATTGAATGATTAAATAAATATTTTGTACAAGGTGTTGAAATAAGGTGGATATTATGAGGATACAGCTTATAAAAAGTTTGTAACCATTCATTATGTTTATAAAGGTACACCGACAGAAGGCTAAACCTGCAAAATTGCTTATTTGATACATAAAAAACTTATTCACAAGGGTTTATTTCAGTATTTTACCTATGCATTCGGTCATACTTCTTCTACAATCCCTTATATAGTTTCATGGCATATGTTACAGTCAATGCCCATCATAGCAGAAAAAAAAAACAAGCATAAGACCGTGATGACATGTTAACTAAATTAGTTAAAAGTTGACTGCAACCAAATTGCGAAAAAAATATTAAGGGGAAGAAACATGAGTTGCAGAATTAACATTGGTAAAGCAGATAGACAAGTAACCTGTGCATACAGTACTTGTACTCCTGGCTCCTGCTGTAATCTTTCTCCCCTTCTTCTAACTAATACAACATAAAACCAGAATTACAATATGAGACCAACAATAAAATCTGGAAAATTGAGATGAAACGCAGACATATAGTTAATTAAATCCTGACCGGATCCCCTTGATAGACGAGTTCATAACAAGGCGGTGACACACATTGCAACATACAATTCTCCTTGGCAATCATGGAAGATATGCATTGTTGACCCCATAGACCACTGTGCAACACAATCCGATTAATAATATTATTAAAACGACAAAACAGGAATACGAATAATAAACTAAAACTTAGCAGAAGGAGAGGTGAGAATTAGGCATACTTGTCAATATCTTCAAAACAACGACTTTTCTTCTCTCGAATTTCAGTTTCCTGGGATGCATGATAAAACGATAGTAATGAGTAGAATTAATACAATAAACACAATATATATATATATATATAAAGGGTTGAAGCAAAAGAGAGGAAAGAAACATACAGAAATAGGGCGACGAGACTTGGCAAGAACAAGAGTGGAACAAACAAAGATTAGGCATATGAGAAATACAAATGATTTGTGATTAATGAATCCAAATATCCCCATCCTAATCCCTAGGTATTATTAATTTTGGATTTTGCAGATACCTAGGGCTGTATATATTTATTTATTTATATATGCAAACACCAGTTATACTTATTTATAGTGAGAAGTTTAACCAAAGGGGTCAATGAATAGGACTCGGAATATAAGGATATCGAGGAAACAACAATTAACTTTGTAAAACACATTTTGGGCTTAATTTATCTTAAAATTTAGTGTCAAATATACCACTCATGTTCTTCAAATATCTTATTAAACACACCAATTTTTTAATACTGACCAATCAAATCAACCAAACATATTCACGCTACATATCGCATAAATTAGTGTTTTATCCTCCTTCAAAATAATATAGGTACATTTTTTATAAATGAAATGCAATACATAATATTAATAATGACTTATTGTTATTCAATTCTATTTCCTTTATTACACACATTTTCATACCTCGAACTCAAATTTTTTTTTAAAATCTCGATCAAAACTTGATGTTTGAATTCACAAAAACTTGCCCGAAAAAAAAACTCAAACAAAAAACAAGCTTTCAACCATCCAGTAAAAATGGATATATAAATACAAAAAATTAAAATTTAGCACATACATAAATAAATAAAAGATTATCAATGAGGTTGAAACAATAATACCTAATGTTAGGTCACACACTGTAGAGGGGGTGAATACAGTATAAAATACAATCAAATCGAACTTTAATATATTAAGTAATCAGAAAAAAAAAATTATTGAAACAATAAACTCTGTTACAGTATGGAACTGTTACCTCTCAGTGATGAACAAATATCACGAGAGCTGCTAGAGTTACAATGAATAATATACTCGATAATGATAACACTTATAGTGTAAACCCTATGTCTGTGTTTATATACTACACAGTTACAAGATAATCGCTAATTGATATGAAATATAATTTTGCTTCCTAAAATATATCAATCAGATATCTTTTCTTCTAATTATTCCATTCTTCACGGAACTCCTTCTTCATTCATATCTCTTCTTATGTTTATCTCGATCTTCTTTCCTTTAATCAGCTACTTTCCTTATCTGATCGTCCTTCAGCACTTAAGTTCTGATATCTAACTTCTGATGATTATCTCCTGATAATATAAGTACTGATATCCTTAAGTCCTGACTTCCAGTATAAGTACTGATCAACAGTTAAGTACTGATTTGTCCTGTTAAGTAAGATCTGAAATCTAAACATAAATTATATTAGCCATGACATTATCAAATATATCTAACAATCTCCCCCAACTTGTAAATTAGCATAATATACAAGTTTAACAGATATTTGATGATGTCAAAAATATTAAGTACAAATGCATGAGAATTAGACTAGATAACTACAACTTACAGTCCTTAAAGCTTTACCAATATTCAACTTCTGATAACAACTTCAGTCTGTACAAATATCAGAATTTAAGCAGTTGTAGATCTTCAACTTGGCTTCATCATCTGATCTCTCTGATGTCAGGAGTTGTTCTGAGATAGTTCTTCAACAAACATTTTTCAGCATATCTGAGTTCATCAATCATTCTCCTTTTGGCATCTTTAAGCTCTGCAGTATCTTCACCAGTTTGAAAGATTGCAGCTCTGAGATCATTGATCTTTGCTTTTCTCAACTCCTGATCTAGTCTTATGACATAGACTTTGTCAGACTCCAGATTGAATTCAAGTCCCTTAATACCAAGATATGTTCTGATATGTGCAGTATTAGGCTTCATATCAACAATATCACCATTGTGATCTCTGTACTTTGGAACATATGTGCTGTCAGACTTAACAGAATAAAGCCTTTTCTGTCTTTGAATCTATTCTTTTAAGTAGTTTGCAGTAGTTCCTGTTATTTTGTCATCCACTTGAAGTAAGAAAAGTACATGCTCCAATTCTTCAAAATACTTCAATGGAATGGCATTTTGTCTTATATGATAAACCCTACCATCTGTCATGAAATACAACATGATGTATTCTTTCAAGTAGGTATGGTAAACCATATGTACAGATTCCAGTTGATTCAATCTCTCAGGAGTTGCTCCAATACCTGGTTCACTCAAGGAAGTTGGATCATTGGTAGTGTTATGTATTCTTCTTTCATCAGCACTTCCCAATCCAGTCTTATCTCTAGTGTTATGGATAAAAAACTAAGGTTATTACTTGCTGTATTTAATACTAAGATTCGGGAGCTCAAGGCCTTTAATGGCTGCTCTCGTGTTTCGTGACTCAATCTGCCTTTACGAGATGCCTACGTATCTCTGTGAATTAGAGAATCAAGCCAAAAAATGTAGTTCTAATTGGTGGGGGTGAGACCCCTTATATAGATGTTGGGAGTCCTTGAATTGGACTTGGTATAGGAGACTTGGTGGGCAAGTCTCATAATTAGAATGGACTTTGGAGTCCTAGATAGTAGGAAACTGATTCCTTATCCTTTTAGGTCCCCTTGAGGCTAATCTTCAAGGATTTATATCCTTATCGGGACTCTTTTCAACATCTGATTTGTCACTTATTAATTAATTACGAAATTAATTAATAATCAGGGCTTTTGGGCCTTTTTTATTCCATCAGGCCTGATCTGGTCCATCAGGCTTAACCTTTCTGGTCTGAGTATCATATATCTTTTTATTGGGCCTAGTAGCCCACAGTTTGTACAATTAATGCAGTATTTAATTATACAATCATAATTTATTTATCCCTATCATTTGCCCCCCAACTTTTGGGAAACATTGATTAGGTTTCGCAGAAGTTAAGTCTATTTGTTCCCTTACAGGGTTTCGTTTTTCCGTAAAGTGTGGAGCGACCTACACATTTACAATGAATTTTTCCTTTTATTCAGGAATTATCTTAATTTCCGGGAATTTTTCCCTTATTTCCGGGATTTTTCCCTTATTTTCTGGATTTTTCCCTAATTTTCTGGAATTTTTCCCTAATTTTCTGGGATTTTCCCTAATTTTCTGGGATTTTTCCCTAATTTTCTGGAATTTTTCCCTAATTTTCTGGAATTTTCCCTAATTTTCTGGGATTTTTCCCTAATTTTCTGGGATTTTCCCTAATTTTCTGATTTCCAGCCCTATTTTCGACCTGGATCCTCGTCGAAATTTCGACCTGGATCCTAGTCGAAAATAGGGATCAGCCTTGCCATCCTGGTCGAAGGAATTCGACTAGGATCCACGACCTGGAATTCGACCAGGATCCTAGTCGAAATTCCGACCTGGATCTAGGACCTGGAATTCGACCAGGATCCTAGTCGAAAATTCGACCTGGATCTAGGTCGAAAATTCCACCTTTCTTTAGCTTCTTGTCATGAGCCTATCGACTAGGATTTCGACTAGGATTCTAGTCGATATTTCGACCTGAATCCTGTTCGAAAATTCTTTGGTTTTCTTGCTTTCTGGTCGAAGGATTTCGACTAGGATCCACAACCTGGAATTCGACCAGGATCCTAGTCGAACTTCGACCTGGGTTTTTAATCCCCATTTTTTGAAAGATGCTTGGTTTATTCGACCTCATTCCTGGTCGAAGCTTCGACCTCATTTCAGTTCCGTTATTCCAGCTATTTTTGGGTGTCTGCTCGAAAGGTTTCGGGCAGGATTCACGACCTGGAATTCGACCTGGATTCTGGTCTTTTTTACCCGTTATTTTCGGGTGTCTGCTCGAAAGATTTCGGGCAGGATTCACGACCTGGATTTCGACCTGGTTCCTGGTCTTCCACTAGCCTTCTTTATTTAGCTTTAATTTAGGGTATTGTATTTTCCAAATCCTAATTGGATTTGGGCCTGGCCTTTTTTGTTGGGCCTTATTAAATTTTACTGGGCCTTTATTATTGGGCTTTTCCTAATCTTATTGGGCCTCTTTTATTAGGCCTTTTCATATCTTGTTGGGCCTCTTTTCAAACCTTATTGGGCCTCTTTTATTGGGCCTTTTCAAATCTTGTTGGGCCTCTTTTCAAACCTTATTGGGCCTCTTTTATTGATCTGGGCTTAATATACCCTGTTAAGAATGCTCTAGAATTCCTAGGAATATTCTGGAATATTCTTTTTTCTGGGCTTTTTCCTATGGGCTTTTGTTCTCAATGGGCTTTTCGTCCCTTTAACTTCCTTTTCCTCTTATATAAAGGAATGAGGAAAGGCTATTACTCCTCACTTTCTCATTTCTTAGTTTTCTTCTTTATTTTCCTAGCTAAGATTCTCAGAGGAATAACAGCAAGTCGGAGCTCAAAGCCTTTTTCAAGAGCGCTTCTTCAGGTAAGATTCCTCCCTTTGCTTTTCGTGTCTATTTCTCCTTTGTGTGCCATTTTAAGATAGCCTATTTACATGCCCCTTACTTTTTTCAGATGGCTGACAAAAGAATGACTCGCTTGGCCAAGATGAACGTGGCTAGAAAGTCCAACGATTTTCCTATTCGATCGAGGTATACTTCCTTAATCGACATGATCAACACTCGAGGGGACGAGTATCCGTCTGATGCGCATCTGGACGCGCACGATCATATTAGTGCTTTACGGGATCCCAAGGAGCTGGAAAAGTTGAGCAGCTGCTTCAAAATCAAGGAGCCTTTTAAGCTGGTTCTTGCGGGTCCGGCCGACAGGGCCTGTCCGTGGAAGAAGGACGCGCTATGCGTCTATAGGGACACTCTAAGGGCAGGTATTAGACTCCCTTTTCATCCATTCATTCCTTTGCTACTGGCTGATGTGGGCATCAGCCCTTGCCAACTTCCCCCTAATTCCTGGAGGTTGATTCTGTGCTATCTGTCGCAATACGCCAAGCACAACGTCCCTACTTCTGTTGCTGTCTTCAGGAAGATTTTTCAGTTCAAAAACAGCCCTGATAAAAGTCCGGGTTGGGTTTCTATCAACCAGCGCCCCACTATCCCCCATATCGTGAATGGGAAGTCCATCCCTGACAACAACTTGGGGTGGAAGAAAGATTTTTTGTTTGTTATTTGGGAAGGTGGAGATTGGGGCTCCTTGTTTCGATCATCCTTTGGGCTGGCCGTGGACGGGAGCCCAAATGACATAACTTTATCTGAGGAGGAGGCTAGAGGTTTCAACCTCCTTACGCAAGACAACGGCACTTCCCATTGTTGGGACCTTATTCGGGAGACCGTCCTGGTAGAACGCGGCCTTTCGCCCGTTAATAAGAAAAGTAAGTTCCCTTTCTTATCTCCTTTATTTCATGCACTTTTATTTCATTGATTTTCAACTGACTTTGTTTGTTGCAGTGGCTGAGAAGATTGAGGAGGCTACCAAGCCGAAGGACCTGGAGACAACCAGGATGAAGAGGGCTGGGAAGGTCTTTAAAGACCCTCGACTTGGTGATCGCTTCCCTGAGTTCCTCCTTCAGGCAATGGAGCCAAGCGAGGAAGGCCCCAGCCAAGTTTTGCGCACCAAGCAGAGGCCAGGGGCCTATTTTCAACCTGCCTGGGGGATCCGGGGCAAGGACTCTATCGTGGGCAGCACGGCGCTGTTCAAGGAATGGTCTAAGCATTCCATCTCCCCGGTGGACTATCAAGATTTTGTCCTTCAACAGGACTTAGAGGGGAATGAGCTATTTGGAGCCCAGGCTCTGGCGACGGTACGTCCTTTACTTATGCTCTTCTTACTTATTTTTCCACGTTTCTTTTCTGAAATTTCGTTGTTTCTCTTGCAGGCTAACGCCCATTTCCAGGGGGCAATTCACCAAGCTAAAGCTTGGAAGGTTGGCCTGGAAGATGCCAACAAGAAGTTGGAAGAGGCCAACCAAAAAATAGAGGCCCTTGAAGCTCAACTGGCCTCTTCCACTTCTGACCTAGAGACGGCCCTGGCCGAAAATGTCATTCTGAAGGCGCAGAAGGACAAAGCCTTTGATGGCTGGATGGACACCCAAGAATTCAAGGACTTGATGGTGGAGCATGATGCCCTTCTTCACCCAGTTAGCTATAAAGAGGGCTGGGATGCTGCTGTGGAGGCCATCCAGGATGAGTTTCCAGAGGTCCTTGAGCAGTCCCCCTTTCCTTGCCCTGTGCGGGTTCCAGAGCTTGGAGGTGTTACCGAGAAGCTTGCTGTTATGATCAAGGATAGAGAGGAGGAAGATTCTTCCGAAGAGGAGTTTGAGCCTGTCGCTAAGAAGGCCAGGGTGGAAGAGCCTTCAAAAGCAGCGCCTCAACAGCCAGCATCTCCTGCAGAGGGAACTTTTACAGGGACTTCGGAGGGGACAACCGAGACGTCCGAAGAAACGACTGAGACTTCCGAGGAGACTTCGGATAGTGGTTCTGAGGAATCTCAGCCTTCCAAGGCCTAACTTTTTGTATATCTTCTTTTTGAACTTTATTCATATCTAAACTTGTTACCCTTCGGGGTTATATTTTATATGTTGCTTTTCTTGCCTCTTTCTGTTCAACTTTACAATCTTAATACGCATTTGAACTTTAAACATCCTTAGATAGAAATAATTTCAAACTCTTTAATATGAAGTCTGGTTTTCCAAAACCTTACATAGCATGGGTTCGACCCTAATCAACTATAACTAGACAATGTAAATTCTACTGGAATATATAAAATCCTATGCAAGCAAAGCTTCAAGGTGCTTTTAAACCTACTTGTCAATGACAAGTGAGAATCGTACTTCACCTATCTTACACGTAGTAAACCTTCAGGTTTTGTGCGTGCCAGGTCCTCGGGACTTCAAAACCTTCCATAGTTTCCAGCTTGTAGGTTCCTCTACCCTGAACGCTCTTGACTCTGTACGGCCCTTCCCAATTCGGGGCAAACTTTCCTTTTGGTCCAACACCTGAAGCCTCTATTTTTCTCAAGACTAGATCTCCTTGTTTAAAAAATCTCTCTTTAACCCTTAGGTTGTAATAGAATGAAGCCTTTTTCTGATATTCTACTATCTTTGCATGTGCCTCATCTCGCACTTCATCAATTAGATCCAGGGCTAACCTCTGCCCTTCCTCATTTTCTACAGCATTGAAAGTCTGAATCCTTGGAGAGGAATGCGATATCTCCACGAGAACTACTGCTTCTGCCCCATATGCCAACATGAAAGGAGTTGCTCCTGTCATGACTCTACAGGTAGTCCTATAGGCCCATAATATTGGAAGTATCTCATCCACCCAATTATTTCTTGACTTCTCGATCCTCTTCTTTAGTCCATCCAGGATTATCCGATTTGCTACCTCTGCTTGCCCATTGGCTTGCGGGTGAGCCACAGAGGTGAATCGTAACTCAATTTCATTTTCTTCACAATACTTCTTGAATTCCTCATTGTTGAATTGTGTTGCATTGTCAGTGACGAGGATACGGGGAATTCCATATCGGCACATAATGTTTTCCCACAGGAATTGTGCAACCTGCTTAGTTGTGATTTTGGCCAAGGGTTTGGCTTCGATCCACTTGGTGAAATAATCAATGGCTACAATCAGAAATTTCCTTTATGCCGTGGCCATAGGAAAAGGCCCTAGAATATCCATCCCCCACATGGCAAAGGGAATAGGCGAGTTGATAGAGGTCAGCATCTCAGGGGGTTGTCTAACAACTGGTGCATGCTTCTGACAGCGATCACACTTCTTTACATATTCTTTGGCATCAGCCATCATTTCTGGCCAATAGAAGCCTAAACGAGTTATCTTATGAGCCAAGGCCCTGCCCCCCAAGTGTTGTCCACAAATACCTTCATGCACTTCTTCAAGAGCCAAGCGTGCCTCATCGGGCCTGAGACACCTCAAGTAGGGAACCACGAAAGATCTTTTGTAAAGAATCCCATCTATCAAAGAGTACCTTAGTGCCCGAACAGTTAACTTCCGTGCTTCAGTTGCATCACTTGGCAACCAACCGGTCTGAATGTGAGCCTTGATGGGATCAATCCATGACGTCCCCAAGCCTATGGGAGCCACTAGCTTAACATCTATGCTTCGTGTCTTCAAAATACGGAAGTACACACTTCCTAAACTTTCTTCAATCTCAGACGAAGCGAACTTTGATAGCGCATCTGCCTTAACATTTTCTTCCCTTGGAATGTGTTCAACATGGCATTCATTAAATTGGGTCATCACAGCCCTTACTAGGCGGACATACTTAGCCATCGTATCATCCCTTGCCTCAAATTCTCCCTTTACCTGGGATATGATCAGCTTCGAGTCTCCACGGACCTTTAAGTTTTTGACTCTAAGTGTCCCAGCTAGACCAAGGCCAGCTATCAGGGCTTCATACTCTGCCTCATTGTTTGTGGTTGGAAAATCTAGCTTCATAGCATACTCAATTAAGAACCCATCAGGGCTTTGCAAAACCAACCCTGCTCCACTGGAATTTGTTTTTGACGCTCCATCAAAATAGAGAACCCAATATTCTTTCTCCTTATCATCCTTCTCCCTGTCCCCATTGTCGACTCCCTTGTCTTGAGGTATGGTATCTTCCTGCCCCCCGACTTCTTGGTTGGGTATGGTACATTCCACCACGAAGTCAGCTAATGCCTGGGCTTTTATAGCCGTACGTGGCTTATACTTGAGATCAAACTCTCCCAACTCTATTGCCCACTTAATCAGTCTCCCACTTGCCTTGGGACTGTGAATGATATTTCTCAGTGGCTGATTTGTTAGCACTTCAATCTGGTGAGCTTGAAAATAAGGACGCAGCTTTCTTGAAGCCATTACCAGGGCTAAAGCGAATTTCTCTATAGTTGAATAATTCAACTCAGCATCATGCAAAATTTTGCTGACATAGTATACGGGTTTCTGGACTTTCAGTTCTTCCTTAACCAACACCGCGCTCAAGGCGCTTTCTGAAACAGCCAAGTACAAGAATAAAATTTCACTCAGAACTGGCTTGGCCAACAACGGGGCCTAGGCCATATACTTCTTTAACTCTTCAAATGCCTTCTGGTTTTCCTCACTCCATACAAAGTCTTTGATGCTTTTTAGCGATTTGAAGAATGACAAACACTTGTCCCCCGACTTGGAGATGAATCGTCCTAGCGCAGCAACCCTTCCTGTAAGCTTCTGAACATCCTTAACAGTTTTTGGTGGTTCCATGTCCAGGATCGCCTTTATCTTATCCGGGTTAGCCTCAATTCCCCTCTTTGAGACCATCAGTCCCAAGAATTTTCCAGATCCTACTCCGAAAGCACACTTCGTCGGATTCAACATCATCTTGTGGTACCTCAGGACCTCAAAAGCTTCCCTTAAATGGGCTATATGATCAGTCTTTACTAGACTCTTGACTAACATGTCATCAACATAGACTTCCATAGTCTTACCAAAAAGATCCTTAAAAATTTTATTCACCAACCTTTGATAGGTGGCTCCTGCATTCTTGAGACCAAATGCCATAACAAGATAATAATAAACACCAAAGTCAGTGATAAATGATACCTTTGGAATGTCATCCTTATGCATTTTGATCTGGTTGTATCCGCTAAACCCATCCATGAAACTCAGCATCTCATGTCCAGCAGTGGCATCAATCAAAGTATCAATTCTAGGCAGCGGAAAACAGTCTTTGGGGCATGCATCATTCAGATCAGTGAAGTCTATACACATCCTCCACTTTTCATTAGCCTTCTTCACCATTACAGGGTTTGCTAACCACTCCGGAAATTGAATCTCCTCAATGAAACCAGCCTCTAAGAGCTTTTCCACTTCCTGCTTTATAGCCTCTTGTCTTTCCGGGGCAAAATTTCTTTTCTTTTGTCTCACTGTCTTCCGGCTTGGATCTACGTTTATCTTGTGAGTAATTAACTCCGGGTCTATGCCTGGCATATCAGCTGTTGACCATGCAAACACATCACTATTTTCTTGCAAAAATTTCACTAACTTCCCTCTAAGGGGCTCCTCTAATGTGGCTCCAATGAAAGTCGTCCTCTCAGGATTCTCGGGGTCTAAAGGAACCGAAACCAATTCTTCTGCTGGCCTTCCTCTATTCTCATCATTTTCTCGAACATCCATATCTTCAATAGGAAGAACCTGCCCCCCGACCCCATCTGCCCTCAAAGAGGCCACATAACAGCTTCTAGCCATTTTTTGATCTCCTCTCTCTTCTCCAATCCCGTTTCGGGTGGGAAACTTCATGACTGAATGGTAGGAAGAGGGGACTGCCTCGAAGGCATGTATCCCTGTTCTCCCCATGATAGCATTATAAGTTGAACTAGCCTTTACCACCACGAAATCCAGCATCTGGGTTGCTTGCCTTGGCTCCGTACCTATGGTAATTGGCAATTTGATTATCCCTTCCACAGGACATTCTACTCCAGCAAATCCATATATCGGCATGTCGGTTGGTGTCAACTGGGAGTCGTTATACCCCATCCTTAGAAAGGTGTCGTGGAGCAAGATATCCACAGAAGCACCATTATCCACAAGGACCCTCTTAACCGGGCTATTTCCTATTATTGGTGTTATGACCAGCGGGTCGTTATGGGGAAACTTCACACCCTCTAGGTCGGAATCATCAAAAGCCAATGTTACTTCTGTCCTGGCCCTCTTCGGGGCTTCTCCAACAATATGCATAACCTCTCTAGTATATGCCTTTCTGGAATTTTTGGACAATCCAGCAGCAGTTGGACCTCCAAAGATTGTGTTTATCACAGGCCCTCGAGGTCTCGGCCCTCCATAAATGGTGTTTATAACTGGTCCTCTAGGCTGGGGGTTTCGCCCCTGATCGTCTTGGTCCCTCCTACGATCCTCAAAGTTCTTCCTTCCATTATTATTCCTATCCCCTCCTTCTCCAGTGTATTTGTTCAGTCTTCCTTTTCGAATGAGGAACTCCATTTCATCTTTCAATTGCCTACACTCATCAGTGTCATGGCCAACATCTTTGTGAAACCTGCAATACTTGCTCTTATCTAGCTTGGCGGGATCAGCCTTCAAGGGCTTAGGCCAGCGAACATCTCTGTCTTTCTCAATCTCCATCA
This sequence comes from Apium graveolens, assembly GCF_009905375.1. Classification (NCBI taxonomy): domain Eukaryota; kingdom Viridiplantae; phylum Streptophyta; class Magnoliopsida; order Apiales; family Apiaceae; genus Apium; species Apium graveolens. Next base: position 154,201,983 of record NC_133653.1, read on the forward strand.
AAATCTGACTTCTAGGAGCATTAAGCTTAGCGTATTCAGTGAACTTTTGCCCAGGTCCTCCCTTCTTGGGGGTTGAATCAGGGTTTTGCTCGGTTCTAGGATATTTGTCCTTTGCAATATATTCCAAATCAGTTTTTCGCTTCTTGCCTCCAGTGGGCTCATTACTTACTATGGTCTTCCTCATGCTTTCTTCAACCTTGATATACTTCCCTGCTCTCTCTTGGAGTTGCAACATGTTTTCAGGGGGACGTTTGGCCAAGGACATCTTGAAAAATTCATCCCTGGTTCCTTGTTGTAGTGCTATCATGGCTACCTTATCATCAAGGTCTGGGACTTTGAAAGCCTCCTTTGTAAAACGATTCAGGTAATCTCTCAAGGATTCCTTAGCTCCCTGCACAAGACTCATAAGGGATGCTGAACTTTTCTCATGGACTCTTCCACTGATGAATTGCTTAATAAAAGCCTGACTTAATTCTCTGAACGATCCAATAGAATTTGGGGGCAGGCGACTGTACCATCTTTGAGCCATACCCGACAGAGTTTGAGGGAAGGCCCGACACTTTATAGCATCATTCACGGGTTGCAGCAGCAGTGCATTAGAGAATGTCCTAACATGATTAGCGGGGTCTCCCGTGCCATCATAGGCTTTAATAGTGGGCATCTTGAATTTCCTTGAGATATGGGCATTCATTATCTCTTCTGTGAAGGGTGGAGTTGGATCATCAGGATCTCCAAGGGGAAGGAGATTGCTTGGATCAGTTCTTGGGACAACAACCCTTCTTCTTACCGGACCATCCAGGTCTATGACAGGAGGAGGATTTCTCCCCCTAGGAGGTATCTGGGGTCTGGTGGCCTGGTGAGCCTCCAAATCACGCCTCAGCCTTTGGATTTCAGCCTCATGAGCCCTGATCCTTTCCTGCACTTCTTGGGGATTCACCCCTGGGGTGCTTTGGGGGCGTTGCCTTCCATCGGCCATTGGCTCTTTTCTAGGATGCCTCCTTCTCGGGGCCACTTCATCATCCGAAGATTCGGAGTCTCTCTCTGTATAAGGACCAGAAAATTCCCGATCCTCAGGAATAGGACCCAAACCTCGTATATAGGGGGGTGACTGCCCTCGTGCTTCGCCTCGCCCAGCATATCCGCTTCCTCCAACCTCAGGGCGAAGGGGCATCCCATAAGGGGGGTTAGTAGTAACAACAGTTGAATATTCATACCCGACGGGTCGAGAATTCATAGGTATATGTACTTGTTGAACTTGAGGATTCGTACCTTGAATAGTCGGGGGAGTTGTCCCTTGTGGCTGAGGTTGAGTTGCCCCTGTCTGGGCTTCCCCCTGGGTAGATGCATAAGTTGAATGGGGAGGAACCTCCACGGTTGATGAAATCACCTGGGTTGTCTCTGATGGTGTTCCTTCCTCTAGAGCTCCAATTGTTCTCCGTGTTCTCGCCATGGTTGTTGTTGCGTCTTCCCACAGACGGCGCCAAATGTTATGGATAAAAAACTAAGGTTATTACTTGCTGTATTTAATACTAAGATTCGGGAGCTCAAGGCCTTTAATGGCTGCTCTCGTGTTTCGTGACTCAATCTGCCTTTACGAGATGCCTACATATCTCTGTGAATTAGAGAATCAAGCCAAAAAACGTAGTTCTGATTGGTGGGGGTGAGACCCCTTATATAGATGTTGGGAGTCCTTGAATTGGACTTGGTATAGGAGACTTGGTGGGCAAGTCTCATAATTAGAATGGACTTTGGAGTCCTAGATAGTAGGAAACTGATTCCTTATCCTTTTAGGTCCCCTTGAGGCTAATCTCCAAGGATTTATATCCTTATCGGGACTCTTTTCAACATCTGATTTATCCCTTATTAATTAATTATGAAATTAATTAATAATCAGGGCTTTTGGGCCTTTTTTATTCCATCAGGCCTGATCTGGTCCATCAGGCTTAACCTTTCTGGTCTGAGTATCATATATCTTTTTATTGGGCCTAACAGCCCACAGTTTGTACAATTAATGCAGTATTTAATTATACAATCATAATTTATTTATCCCTATCATCTAGCTTCCTTTCCAGTAACTACTCTTACTTCAAAACCACTTGCAGTAGTCTTCAAAGGTTGAGTCTGTTTTGCTTTAGTGAATCCTGGTAGGAGTGTCTTTGGTCTATCTTCTGATATCAAGTTAACTTGAGCTATGTCAGAGGTTACTTGCTTCTTCTGAATATCAGAACTTACAATTTCTTGACTCTGAACAACTTGAGCCATGTCAGAGGTTGTTTTAAGAACTTTTCTTGAAGTCAGAGCAAGATCATCCTTTTCATCAGTAATTTCTTCACCTCAGGAGGCACATAAACCTTGATAGGTTCACCAACTTTTTCTTTACCCTTGGATTTTGGATCTATCTGCGGTTGTGATCTAGCCAATGTTGCTTCAGTAAGTGTCCTTTCTTTGATCACAATGCCTTTGAGTTTTGGAAGTGGCTTTTTACCAGAAGTTTCAGATTTAGATGTGACTTTCTCTGATTTAAGCCTGGCTTCTTCTTTCATTAAACTCTCCAAGTCCATTCCTGGATTTTCCTGAAGAAATAACTGTCTTGACATTTCCTCATCAAGATCTAAAAGTTCATCAGAACTTATCCTTTTACCAGTAGCAGAACTTATTCTCTTCCCAGTATCAGAACTTGTCATGTGACTAGCTTGTCTTGATGTGAATCCTCTACCTTGACTATGACCTCTACCCATTCCAGAGTTTCCTTGATAATCTTTTTCATTATCCTTTCCTGTCAGTGTCTTGTCAGTCTTGCATTTGGACTTAATTGTCAGCATTTACCAGGTCATTAAAGTATCATTTTGCAACTTTAAAAGGTGGGGTTGAGGAACTGACTAATTGAGGTTCATCTGTACAAAAAGTATAAATAAGTTGACAGAATCTAGCAAAATAGACAACATTCCTATCCTCTGTCATCCTATCCCCAATAAAACCAATTATACCAGTTGCAAAATCAAAATGAGTTTGATTGATAATAGCATACCCGATGTGCTGACTCAGAATTGGGATAACATCAAAATTCGAACATTTGTTCCCAAAAGCTTTGGTGATGCAGTCGAAGAAGAAGCTCCATTCTCTTCTGATATGAGCCCGTTTCAACTGCCCAAGTTTTGCCAAACTCCTTTCATACCCCAAATTTTCCATTAACTCCTGAAGAGCTGATTCTTCTGGAATTGAAAAGGCACAATCTTCTGGGAGATGTAGAGCTTTGCGTATTGTACCAGGAGTGACTGCATAAGATGAATCACCCACTTTGAAAACAATACTGGGAGTGCCATGTTTACCACCATCATCAAAGTGCCCAGTCCGCCAAAACGTCAGAACCTGTTGGCTCGAAAAGAGTGAAGGCTGGGTCAGTGCATACCCAATCTCACTGTGTGCAAGAAGATCTTGCACAAAATGCAATTCAGATGGAACTTCAGCATGATCAAGAATTGCAGCATAGTTGTTTGGAACAAACTTAGCTCCATCAATGATTAAATTCTTAGGTGCCATGTGAAAAATTGAGATTTAAAAGTGCCTGTTAGGTGTTTGATAAAATGTCTGTATGAAAAACCAACGTGAGAGAAAGAGAGAGTAAAAGCAAGTAGAGAGAAAAAGTATGAAGGAAATAAAAGATTAAGGAAATCCTTTCTCTGTCGTACTTATACTCTAAAAAAAATGTTACCGTTGGACACCTGTTAGACATGCAGTAATAACGGATAGTTACTGGGCGCGAGAAAACAGTAATCATTACTTGCCCACTTGCCTGTTTTCAAGGAAAAACCACTTGCCTGATTTCAAGGAAAAACCACTTGCCTATTTTCAAGGAAAAACCGTTCCATTTACCCAGATATTCCATTAATCAAGGTGAAACCGTTTTAATTCAAAATTGAAACCGTTCCCACTGATTTAATTATTTTTCACTGCATCATTAATATTCTGAAAAGAAATCAAGTGAAAATGACCAAGATAAATCATATGATTAAGTACTGATAAAGGAAAGTCAGAACTTAAAATAAAACAGAATTTATATGGTCATCAGAATATCAATCAGGATTTATCAATGCATTACAAAATAACTTAGAGACAAAATCTTGAAATAAAGACAGATTTCATTAATATATCAAGAGAATACATTCATGAAATGGAAATTACATCAGTACTTATATAAGATTTCCCTAAGCTACTAAACCTAACATCAACAGCTTTAGTCCTAGCTAAGAAGCCTGACAAAGCTGATGATGAAGAAAAATAGGAAGAAGACAAGATTAAATCATTTCTTCTTCTTCCTACTCTCGACAAACAGAATGGTGAGTCAGATGATTCGCTCTTGCTGGCGGAGAGCTTCCAGCCTTTCCTCCTCCAATCGCTCTAGATGGCGATGGTAGTCCATATAGAAGAACAGGAGTTGGGTCAGTACCTCCTGTGGGACAGAGTCCCATATCTCCTCAGGAATGGCCGTGACGTGCCATTCCTGCTGCCAGTCGGCACAGCTTAGCTCCATATTGAAGTTTTGGTAGTTCAAAAACATGTTGTATCTGACCATTGTGTTTTTGAAAGAAAAAGTATGAAGGTAAGTTTGTGAGAAAGAGTGTGATGGGAAGGCTGATGTGAAGTGGCTGCTTATATAGGCAAGAGAATGTCAGGAGACACGTAAAAATATTTAATACTGACAGGTAGAATTAATTCTACCTCGTTTCCCAGACTTGGAAAAAGAATAACATTCATTAGAAGGAGAAAACATGGTTGAATGCGCACAAGACACAAGTAAAAGTTGACTGTTTAAGTACGAGTACCATGAATCCTAACCATAGTGACCATTAATCTTCCACTTCACATGTTCTAGTTTGTACCGAGACTGTTATCAAATTTTATCCACAGATAAGTCAAGTAAAGAATTTAGACTGTAATATCAGAACTTAGACTTATTTCAGAACTTAACAGTCATCAGAACATAATTTCTTAACTCGAAAAAGGAATGCCTATCTAAGTAAATCCTCATACAAGTGCTGAGTTATACTCTTCAGAACTTAATCGTCAGAATATGCAACCAGAACTTGGCCTCAGAGTTAGTGCAAAATGACACAATGACTGTTTATCTGAAACAACATAGACCACCACAGTAATTTTCATCATTCAGATGGAGTGATTAGTGTGTGCATCAAGCTAAATAGCAGACAAAGAGTAAAGTCTGATTTACTTCAGTATATCTTAGAAATAAGGCTTAACTAAAATTTTGCTAAAGAGCTGTCATTATCCTGAAACCTACTGATGAATGAGTTCATGCTTGAGTCCACCTCAACTGTTTTGTGCTAATTTTATGCATCTTTTTAAATTCTATTTTACAGTGGCTCCTCAGTGTAAGTGAGTCACGACTGCTTATCAGAATTTATGCTATTATCAGAGTATTTCTCCAGTAATCATAGAGTGTGAAAAGTCACCAAGAAAATATTTTTCTTTTCTAATGCATATTTACTTAATACCAGCAATGCACTTGGATCTTCCCTTCCACATTTTTACGCTAGATCTCAAAGGAGTACCTGATTTTATTCTTTGAACCTTTTGATTTTTCTTTTTATAGGTGAGGTTTATCAGCACTTAGTACATTCAGCAGTTTTACTAGTATCAGAACTTAACAGATGAGTAGCATTATTCTAACTTGTGACTTAGTAATAAGATAAACAAAGTAAACTTAACTAAGCTCAATTATCAGAATTTGCTAGTGTCATAAGATTTCCACAGAAATAACTACTTCTTACATGGGATCATTTGTTTATTGAAGACTAGTAAGTCAGTATCTAGCACAGTTATCCTCATAGGATTGAATGGTTACTTAGACAGACATATCACTTATCGAGATGTTGTACAAAACCCAGTTTATCCTAATTGGACTAAATTATTCCAATTTATATTGGGTATATTAACATAAAATTAGAATTGATTTTTATATCAAAAGTATTTTATTAAAATAATATATCAAATTAAATTATTCCAGTTCTGAGTTATAGAGAAGTCTAAAATTTGAACATGTAGAGAACTCCATATAGATAAGTATATAGGGATCTCTACAATACTTATCGAGAAGTCATAAAGAGGCTTATCGAGAAGTCCATCAAGATATCATGGAAAAGACTTATCGATAACTCTGTCGAGAGTCTCAAAATGACTTGTCGCGAAGTCATTTAGACTTATCGAGAATTCAGTTCTCTACATACTTTTATTCTTTCTCAATTCCGTCTTATATTAATTTCACAAACTGAAAATATGAATTAACATTTAGACAACTTTACATATAATTAGAAAAATTCCAAGTTAAATTTGAATTTTGAAAAATAAATATACAGAGAATCTTAAAATATTTATAAATCATATTCCAGTTAATTTCTAATTAAATTAAATTAATTTTGATTAATCAGAAATTAATCTGCTACAACACAGTAGCTGAGTTCTTGCCTTTAGGATGAAAAATTTAACATATCAATTTCACGTACAAGTTTAGTGAAAGTTGCTTCATCCAAAGGTTTAGTGAAAATATTAGCTGATTGTTCCGTTGGAACAAAAATAAGCTCAATAGTACCATTTATAGCATGTTCTCTAATAAAATGGTACCTTACATCAATGTGCTTAGTTCTAGAATGATTAACTGGATTAGAAACAATATGTATGGCACTAGTATTGTCCAACATGATTGGAATCTTATGCAACACTAGGCCATGGTCTATTAATTAATTTCTAATCTAAAGTACTTGAATATAGCAACTGAACAAAAATTTAAAATTTTTTAAAAGAAAAGATCAATTCAGAAGCACTTTATAATAAAAATAATATATAGCAGACAGAATTCCATTGTCTAATTGGGGACCTTGCGATAGATTTGGATTTTATCCTCCAAACATATCAAGATAAAAAATAGCAAACGGGTCTTAGATTTATTTGTGACCTTTGAGGAGCCGTATGAGGTGACAATCTCATGTACGGTTCTGTAATAGCGTTGCGAACAGTAATGTTATCGTCGACTATAATTATCTAACAGTTCAAGTACAGTTGATATAGTTGAAGCGCAGTCAAAATATGGTTTTTGGGGGTGAAATTTGTGGCGTCAACCTATAGGGTTTATCGTTTTTCTAATTTCGTCCTTAGCCGAGTGTGAGAGATTACCTTTTGATTTACCAGAAGCAGAAGAAGAATTGGTAGCAGGTTATCAAACCGAATACTCAGGTATAAAATTTGGTTTATTTTACGTTGCCTCGTATCTGAATTTACTAGTTTCTTCATTACAAGAGCCTCATTCTTTTACATCAAAACAAAATGGGGTCTTATTAATTGGGAGTTGCTCTTGAATTAAGTCTTTTTTATTTCAGGCAAATTCAAAATTGTTCGAGTCGTGTAATCGTTAATTATTGACATTGGTAAACGCCCTAAAGAAATTTGATTATAATTCAATTCGTGACGATCATATGTAGAAAGTTCATATTCTTCAGTCATTGATAAACAATTTGTTGGACAATACTCAACGCAATTACCACAAAATATACAGATTCCAAAGTTGCTATATATTCAGCCTCAGCTATGGAAGTTGACACATATTGTAGTTTCTTACTATACCATGATATAAGTCTTTGACCAAGGAACTGACAGCTTCCACTAGTGCTTTTTCTCTTTACCTACATCCAGCAAAATCTGCATCTGTGTATCCAACAACTTCAAAACCAGTTCTCTTGGGATACCATAATCCCAAGTTTTTTGTTCCCTTCAAATATCTGAAAATCGTCTTGATAGTCATTAAGTGTGATTCTTTAGGATTTGCTTGAAATCTAGCACACATGCAAGTTGCAAACATGATGTCTGGTCTACTTGCAGTTACGTACAACAAAGATCCAATCATTCCTCTGTAACTTGATATGTCTACACTTTTTTTCTTATCTTCATCCAATTTGGTAGCTGTAGACATATGAGTTGATGAAGGTGAGCAGTCCACCATTCCAAATTTCTTTAACAGATCTTTGACATACTTGGTTTGGCTGATAAAGATTCCATCACTTCTTTGGCTAACTAGAAAGCCAAAGAAGTAACTTAATTCTCCCATCATGCTCATCTCATATTCACTCTGTATGAGTCTTGAGAATCTTTGACACATTTTTTTTATTTGTAGAAATAAAAATGATATCATCCACATAAATTTGCACTAGGATAATGTCATTACCATGTTGCTTGTAGAATAGAGTCTTGTCAATTGTCCCTCTAGTGAATCCATGTTTAAGTAGAAATTCTGACAGTGTGTCATACCATACTTTAGGTGCTTGCTTCAATCCATATAGAGCCTTTAACAGTTTATACACAAAGTTTGGAAATTCTAGATCTTCAAAGTCAGGTGGTTGTTGCACACAGACTTTTTCTTCTAATTCACCATTAAAGAATGCACTTTTCACATCCATTTGATACACCTTGAAATTTGAATGTGCTGCAAATATAAGGAAAATTCTTATTGCTCGATGATAATGCTTTATAGGTTTCTCTACTGTTAGAATACTTTCCGGAATCAGTAGAACGGCATAAGGTTTGCGGCTCAAAGCTTCATCTGCAAATAATTCTCGATATAAAAACACAGAGAAAAAGTGTTGATCTTTGAATAGGAAAAAGAGTGGATATGCAGGGTCCTGTTCCTTTTCTATTTGCTTCCAATAGTTCGACCTATCCAGATAAATTTCTTCGTAATATAATTGAAGAGTCACAGTCCAGTTCCCCGGGCTTTCTCACTTCTCGACCAGACGAGGGAGATATTTGTTCCATTCAGGCGGGTAAGGGGCTAGCTTCTAGAACACTACACTTCTTATTTTCTTTGGTTTGCTTCAACTTTACCCTAGACTCGTGTCGTATAGTGTAGCAAGGCTATTAGAAGCATTAGCTATCATCTTAAAAAGCTTAAAGGTAAAAAAGAAAAGGGGAAGTAAGTAGTACCTTTGAAGTGTCGTCCTGCTGATCTTGGAAGGAAGGGTCTATCTGGATGAGTCCATGTCCTTTTCACTTCTTATTACTCTTTTCATTTAATTTTTCTAACATTTTTAGTACCAACTAATTTATTCGGGCGAGCGATTAAAGGCTGTAAGGGAGGACTGCTCTACATTCAGCCATCAAGGCTTGCAACTGGAGCAAAAGTTTTATCATAGTCAATTCCTTCTTTTTATGAGTAGCCTTTAACAACCATCCTTGCTTTATTCCTTATCACAATTCCATTTTCATCCATCTTGTTCCTATACACCCATTTTGTTCCAATGATGCTTATGTTTCTTGGTACATGAACCAATTCCCTAACTTTATTTCTCTCAAACTGATTTAGCTCTTCTTGTATAGCAGTTATCCAGCCAGGATCAAGTAGAGCTTCTTCAGTTTTCTTAGGCTCAATTTGAGATAGAAAGAATGCATGCAGGCATTCATTTGCAATGACACTTCTAGTCCTTACTCCAGCATTGGGATCACCAATTATAGCATCTTTTATGTAACTTCTATCCCATTTTCTGGTGTGATTTTGATGAATAGAATTGTCCTCATTTTTTCATTATTGGCATGACTTGCAGACCTGTCATCTCTTTTTCCCTTTTAGTTTGTGCCATCAAACTCAGGTGTGTTTCTATCTTGAGATAAATTCTCATTTTCACAATTCACTGGCTCATTTGATTCTTTTTCCATTCTATTATTTGTGTTGATCTCAACTTCATCTTTAAAATAACTGTCAATATTGAGATTTTCAAATTTAAAGCTTCATATTCATTTTCACCAAGGCATTCCAAGCATGGATACTTGTCATCATCAAAGGTCATATTTGTGCTTTCTATAATTTTCTTTTGCTCTAATACATAAACTCCGTAGGCAGTTCTTTCCAACAAATATCCCAGAAAAATAGTTTCAAATACTTTAGAGTCAAATTTCTAACATATTCAGAGTTATCTTTGAGCACAAAGCATTTGCTTCCATACACATGCAGATGCTTCACAATAGGCTTTTTTTATAGAATTGAGTAGGATGACTTGCCAAGGTTTTTGTTGATTAGATATCTGTCTTGAGTGTAACATGCAGTGTTGACAGCTTCTTCCCAAAAACTTATTGGTAGATTAGCATCTTGCAGCATTGTTCTTGCAGCCTCAACTAGTGTTCTATTCTTCCTTTCAACCACACCATTTTACTGAGTTGTTCTTGCAGATGAAAACTCTTGAACAATGCCCTTGTCTTTCAAAATTCGCTTAAGGCTGCATTCCTGAATTTTGTACCATTATCACTCCTCAATCTTTTGACACAATTTTGATCTTCAGCCTGCTTTTCAACTTTCTTTATGTTGTTCAATGATGATGTTTGGAGTTTTATCCTTTGAATGCATAAATTCCACCCAAGTGTATCTTGAGTAGTCATCCACCATCACCAATGCATATTTCTTTCTGGACCATGTGAATGAGCTGTAATGGAGCACTTATAGAATTTATAGTTTTGCTCTTGTGACCTTTTCATTTTTTTCCTTTTTGACAAGCTTCACAGACCTCTTCTTGAGCAAACTTCAAAGCTGGCATGTCTCTCACCAATTCTCTATTTACCAAAGTATTTATCACCTTGTAATTTAGGTGAGAGAGTTTCTTGTGCCAAAGTTTGCTTTGCTCACTGGATGCCTTGGTATAGAAGCAACATATTCCATTCTTGTTTATTGAATTTAAATCTGCAACAAACATGCTTCCTTTCCTTGATCCTTTCAGAGCAACTTCACCAGTGTTATTGCTAGTGATTGAACAATATTCCTTGTCAAATATTACTTTGAAATCCTTGTCTGTAAATTGACTGACATTTAGAAGATTCACTTTAAGACCAGCAACTAGTGCTACATGATCAATGACAATATTACCAAAAATCAACTTGCCATATCCCGTTATGAATCCTTTGTCGTTATCTCCAAAAGTTACCAATGGGCCAACCATCTCCTCAAACTGTGATATCAGGACTCTATCACCTGTCATATGCCTGGAACATTCACTTTCAATGATCCATATGACTTTATTCTTCTTGCCCTGCACACAATGAGGATTAAGTTTGTTTAGCTACCCAAGCAGTGTTGGGAACTTTCTTCTTTTTTACAGAAGTTATAGAAGTAGAATTTGAACATTAAAAAAGAACAACATTCATAGGTTAATCAACATTATCCTTGTTAATTGCAGATCCAAGATTGACTTTCTTAAGATCTTTCCTCAATTTATGACAGCTTGTCATAACCTTCATATTGCAAGGAATGCAATCAAACTTATCACAGAAGGAATATGGATATTTAGTGAGTGCCTCATTGTACTTGCATGCTCTAAATTTTGGCTCGCTAACAGCCTTTTTACAAAGGTGAGTTTGGTGATTCGTTGAGCCACATTTATGACAATACTTCCTTGGAGCATCTGCAATATAAGCATAATTGTTGCTCTTGTTTACATATATTTTTCCATTTCTGTTCTTTTTCTTTTTCCCAATGTTTTCAATTTTGGTCTCCTTTGTTGGTGTCTTTGCAGTTTGGCTTACTATGGGTTTCTTTTCATAGTCAGCAACATGAGTGGTTTCTACATCTTTCTTTTCATTATCTTCATCTATAATTTCTTGCATGATGACCAACTCAACTTCACTGAAATTCACAACACATGCTTTAAACAAAGGTGCATTCACATTCTTCAATATTATAGGAACATCTTGGTTCACAATTTCTTTCCTTTGTCAACTTTAATTTTCTTGTCAATGCTCAAAGCCTCATAGTTCAAACCAATAACTATGTTAGCACATGGTTTATTTTACTGCCCAATTAACTAAGATGCATTCTTGAATGACTTGAGCTTCAAATTATTTTTCTCAATTCCTTCTCTCAATATTGCCTCTACTTCTCCAGCACACTTAAGCTTGTTCTTGAGGTACTCATTTTCTTGCTTGACACTTTCAATACTAACAAGCTGCAGTTCTAGTTCATGTTTCTCAATCTCAAGCTTCTCATTGATTTTTGACAGCCTACTTACTTCCTCAGTAGCTTCCATCATGCCTGTGTGGATATGAAACATCTTCACACTCATTTTCTCAATAACTTAATTATTTGTTTGACATTTAAATCAATTGTAGTTAGAATAGATACCTATGATTTGGATGTAAATGATTTTCCTTTCTCTAGAGCCATGAGAGCATAATTCCCATATTCTTCACAGACATCCTCATCATCTGTATCATCCCAACTTTTTCCTTCTGTAATGTAAGCCTTTCCCTATTGCTTTCTCAAGAGTGCTTCATACTTTGCTTCCAGTTCCAAATAAGCTTTATCTTTCTTCACCTTCTTTGGATTTCTACACTCAGTGTAAAAGTGACCTAATTCATCACAGTTGTAGCACTTCATATTTTATCTGTCAACAGACCCTGGCTTGTAGCCACTTTGGTCAGCTGAATTGAATTGAGTTTTTCTTTTCCAATTATTATTGTTGGATGTTTGACCTTTGCTCTTGAAGTACTTTGGCTTCTTGACCCTGATGTTAGAGAACTTCCTTGCAAGATAAGCCATTGACTAGTCCATCTCATCTAGTTCATCAAGGGTATAAAATTCATCCTCCTCCAGCTCTATAATGACTTACTTTCATGGTTCCTTATTTTTCTGCTCAAAAGCATGAATAACTGGAGTCTGAGCTTCTAGTTCATCTTCAGACAGTTTATGGTCATTAGCTATCAAGGCACTTGATCCATCAACAACATGTCCTTGGCTAGCTTTCAATGACTTCCTCTGTAATATTTCCAGCTCATAGGTCTTCAAAATGCCATACAAGACCTCCAAAGTTATTCTGCTTAAATCACTTCCTTCTCTGATTGCAGATATCTTTTATTCCAAGTGATCAGGAAGGGTGAGCAAGAATTTAAGATTGACCTCTTCAACTTCATAATATTTTTCATGAAGCTGCAAATCATTTATCAACTTATTGAACTTCTCAAAAATATCATTTATGCCTTCTTTTGGTTTAGCCATAAAACCCTCATAATGTGAAACCAAGATCCTTCTTTGATTTGATCTAACCTTTTATGTTCCCTCACACAGTATTTCTATTTTCTTCCAGATCTGTTTAAACGATTAATAATGTTATTGTACATTACATTATCAAGGTTCCCAATCAATATGAGTTGTAAGACACTATCCAGTGAAACCTTTTCTTTTTCAGGCTTTGTGTAGGTTGAGGGATCTTTAGGTGCAAAATGTGCAGGTATGACCATGTCTCCATCTGTTGATTCAGGAACCCTTTCCATAGGAATGAAGGGTCCCTTTTTGAGAATCTGAATGTACATAAGTTGGTCATCCTTATAAACAACATCAATTTCTTCTTCCGTAATATGCAGTTTATCTTATCAAAGACAAGTATCTTGATACTGCTTATTTTTTGAGCAATCATTCTTCCAATATCTTTATACGTTTACTTTCAGATTTTGCTCTGTTACCACTTGTTAGATATTGAGTGTAGTGAAATATAACACAGAGAGGGGGGTGAAACATGAAGGAGCGACCGATAGGGAGAGGAGCGGAAGTATCGAATAGAAGCGAACTTAGGCCTTTTTGGTCCTATCGAATCTTCCTTTTCTGTATAAGAAGAGGTAAGGGCACGTAGCGTTTCACTCAAAACTTCTTCTACTAGATAGGGGATGTTACCCAGACTTAGACCCTAAGTCATTCTTAGCGAAGTGACCAATCATAAGAATGAGATACGGACCTCCCATCTTTTTCAGTCTCCCTCCTTTCCCTTCATTCTAAGTAAGTAGCGCGGCAATTCTTTATGTATTTTTAGAGCAAGAAGCAGAACTATAGAGATAGAAGTGTGTTTCTTTGGATTTTAATTCATTTTGAAAGTGTATGTCTTATAAATGAACAAAGCAGATATGAACTTGTAGAGATAAATTGTTTAACTGTAAGCACACAAACAAAATATCAAAACCTCACTTGATTGTATTAATCAAATTTGTTTTGCAACCAATCTGTGTTCTTGAAAATAAGAACTCAGCTACAAATATTGATAGAGAATAGAAGATATTTTCTAGATCTGTTTGATGCCTCGAAACTAAGGACCCGTGCATGCTTTGTAGACCAACAACACGGGTTTACAAAACTTGCACTAAAATGTACCAACACATTTTCTAAAGCTATCTTGTCTATTTCCATTTCTAATATTAGCAAATCTGTGCAGAATCTTGTAGGTCTGTGACCCTCCTTTGTCCAGTGAATCTTGTCCCTTTATCTTGAATTATTCAAGCTGTATTTGTAGTCTTTCCAATTAAGTGATATAATTGTTTGTTGACTGATAATCTTATATATTAAATCTGTTTCCATTCTGAATTTTAAGATAGTTTGTCAATATCTCTTTTGTTCTTTAGAGATGTCGCATATCGATAAGTATAATGACTAATTGATATCTTGAGTTCTCTATATATGTCTTTGACTTGTCCAGGTCTCCACTTTTACATGTAGAATGACTTGTCGATATCTCCAGTTCTCTACATAGGATTTTCACTTATCGATATCTCTAGTTCTCTACATAAAGATTTGATTTATCGATATCTCTAGATCTCTACATACATAAATGACTTGTCGATATCTCATGTTCTCTACATAGACATTTTGACTTGTCGATATCTGAGATCTCTACATGCATATTGACTTGTCGATACCTCTTGGGACTTCTCTACAAGTCATTTTAGACTTCTTGACAGACTTCTCGATATCTCTTCATCTATAACTTGTCAATATCTGACTTAGAACATTTTTTCTAGAACAATATTATTCAAATCCAAGCTGCTGCACTTCTCTCTGAGGAATGATCAAGATTTGATCTTCTTCCAGAGTTTATTCCTTAGCTTGAAGGTTGTTCATAGAAAAATTCTCCAGTCTAATCTACTTAACATTTTTAAAGACACAAGGCATACAATTACAAAATAAAAAGTTAGATTATCATACAACTTATCCTTAAGGTTTTCAGTATGACTTACACTAATTGAAAAAATACCTTAGACATCGGGTAAAAACCGATGTCTATGTAAAAAAATGTTGATGTCTTCACGACTGATATTAAAGATAGTTTTCCATAGACATCGCTTTTTACCCGATGTCAAATGGTAGCTCAGACATCGGTTATATATATAACCGTTGTAAAAATATACAGTTTAATATCGACTCCAATAGGTAACCGTTTTGATAGGTGTTCTGTAACATCCGTTTTGATTAAATATATATTATTAAAAGTCTATACTAACATCGATTTTCTTTGTAACCGTTGTTAATATTCATGTGGCAGAGTTCTATAACATCAGTATTTTTTAACAAATATTTGGATTTTTACTGATGTCTTTGGTGATATTAGACAATAAATTAACAAAAATATCAAAAAAACTTAATTCCCAAAGCTGAACGAGTACATATTATTACCCAAATGAATTCAAATCAATAAACAAAATAGCCTAGTTTACACAATCAACCTGAAAAAATTCTAAACCAAATACATATATTGTTCTAAACAAACTATTACACTAAAGTACTGGCCCTGTTATGAATCATTATGTACTTCATAATATGCAAATCAAAGTAGGACTTAAGTAATACATTATGTCATTTATTTGAATGTGCTGCTTCCATCATTTCAAAGGCTAGCATTTTCCTTGCTGGTATCATTTTCCTTTAGTGCATACTTTTGATATAAAAATCAATTCTAATTTTATGTTAATATACTCAATATAAATTGGAATAATTTAGTCCAATTAGGATAAACTGGGTTTTGTACAACATCTCGATAAGTGATATGTCTGTCTAAGTAACCATTCAATCCTATGAGGATAACTGTGCTAGATACTGACTTACTAGTCTTCAATAAACAAATGATCCCATGTAAGAAGTAATTATTTCTGTGGAAATCTTATGACACTAGCAAATTCTGATAATTGAGCTTAGTTAAGTTTACTTTGTTTATCTTATTACTAAGTCACAAATTAGAATAATGCTACTCATCTGTTAAGTTCTGATACTAGTAAAACTGCTGAATGTACTAAGTGCTGATAAACCTCACTTATAAAAAGAAAAATCAAAAGGTTCAAAGAATAAAATCAGGTACTCCTTTGAAATCTAGAGTAAAAATGTGGAAGGGAAGACCCAAGTGCATTGCTGGTATTAAGTATATATGTATTAGAAAAGCAAAATATTTTCTTGGTGACTTTTCACACTCTATGATTACTGGAGAAATACTCTGATAATAGCATAAATTCTGATAAGCAGTCGTGACTCACTTACACTGAGGAGCCACTGTAAAATAGAATTTAAAAAGATGCATAAAATTAGCACAAAACAGTTGAGGTGGACTCAAACATGAACTCATTCATCAGTAGGTTTCAGGATAATGATAGCTCTTTAGCAAAATTTTAGTTATGCCTTATTTCTAAGATATACTGAAGTGAATCAGACTTTACTCTTTGTCTGCTATTTAGCTTGATGCACACACTAATCACTCCATCTGAATGATGAAAATTACTGTGGTGGTCTATGTTGTTTCAGATAAACAGTCATTGTGTCATTTTGCACTAACTCTGAGGCCAAGTTCTGGTTGCATATTCTGACGATTAAGTTCTGAAGAGTATAGCTCAGCACTTGTATGAGGATTTACTTAGATAGGCATTCCTTTTTCGAGTTAAGAAATTATGTTCTGATGACTGTTAAGTTCTGAAATAAGTCTAAGTTCTGATATTACAGTCTAAATTCTTTACTTGACTTATCTGTGGATAAAATTTGATAACAGTCTCGGTACAAACTAGAACATGTGAAGTGGAAGATTAATGGTCACTATGGTTAGGATTCATGGTACTCGTACTTAAACAGTCAACTTTTACTTGTGTCTTGTGCGCATTCAACCATGTTTTCTCTTTCCAATGAATGTTATTCTTTTTCCAAGTCTGGAAAACGAGGTAGAATTAATTCTACCTGTCAGCATTAAATACTTTTACGTCTCCTGGCATTCTCTTGCCTATATAAGCAGCCACTTCACATCAGCCTTCCCATCACACTCTTTCTCACAAACTTACCTTCATACTTTTTCTTTCAAAAACACAATGGTCAGATACAACATGTTTTTGAACTACCAAAACTTCAATATGGAGCTAAGCTGTGCCGACTGGCAGCAGGAATGGCACGACACGGCCATTCCTGAGGAGATATGGGACTCTGTCCCACAGGAGGTACTGACCCAACTTCTGTTCTTCTATATGGACTATAATCGCCATCTAGAGCGATTGGAGGAGGAAAGGCTGGAAGCTCTCCGTCAGCAAGAGCGAATCATCCGACTCGCCATTCTGTTTGTCGAGTGTAGGAAGAAGAAGAAATGATTTAATCTTGTCTTTTTCCTGTTTTTTTCATCATCAGCTTTGTCAGGCTTCTTAGCTAGGACTAAAGCTGTTGATGTTAGGTTTAGTAGCTTAGGGAAATCTTGTATAAGTACTGATGTAATTTCCATTTCATGAATGTATTCTCTTGATATATTAATGAAATCTGTCTTTATTTCAAGATTTTATCTCTAAGTTATTTTGTAATGCAATGATAAATCCTGATTGATATTCTGATGACCATATAAATTCTGTTTTATTTTAAGTTCTGACTTTTCTTTATCTGTACTTAATCATATGATTTATCTTGGTAATTTTCACTTGATTTCTTTTCAGAATATTAATGATGCAGTGAAAAATAATTAAATCAGTGGGAACAGTTTCAATTTTGAATTAAAACGGTTTCACCTTGATTAATGGAATATCTGGGTAAATGGAACGGGTTTTCCTTGAAAACAGGCAAGTGGTTTTTCCTTGAAAACAGGCAAGTGGGCAAGTAATGATTACTGTTTTCTCGCGCCCAGTAACTATCCGTTATTACTGCATGTCTGACAGGTGTCCAACGGTAACATTTTTTTTAGAGTATAAGTACGACAGAGAAAGGATTTCTTTAATCTTTTATTTCCTTCATACTTTTTCTCTCTACTTGCTTTTACTCTCTCTTTCTCTCACGTTGGTTTTTCATACAGACATTTTATCAAACACCTAACAGGCACTTTTAAATCTTAATTTTTCACATGGCACCTAAGGATTTAATCATTGATGGAGCTAAGTTTGTTCCAAACAACTATGCTGCAATTCTTGATCATGCTGAAGTTCCATCTGAATTGCATTTTGTGCAAGATCTTCTTGCACACAGTGAGATTGGGTATGCACTGGCCCAGCCTTCAGTCTTTTCGAGCCAACAGGTTCTGACGTTTTGGCGGACTGGGCACTTTGATGATGGTGGTAAACATGGCACTCCCAGTATTGTTTTCGAAGTGGGTGATTCATCTTATGCAGTCACTCCTGGTACAATACGCAAAGCTCTACATCTCCCAAAAGATTGTGCCTTTTCAATTCCAGAAGAATCAGCTCTTCAGGAGTTAATGGCAAATTTGGGGTATGAAAGGAGTTTGGCAAAACTTGGGCAGTTGAAACGGGCTCATATCAGAAGAGAATGGAGCTTCTTCTTCGACTGCATCACCAAAGCTTTTGGGAACAAATGTTCGAATTTTGATGCTATCCCAATTCTGAGTCAGCACATCGGGTATGCTATTATCAATCAAACTCATTTTGATTTTACAACTGGTATAATTGGTTTTATTGGGGATAGGATGACAGAGGATAGGAATGTTGTCTATTTTGCTAGATTCTGTCAACTTATTTATACTTTTTGTATTGATGAACCTCAATTAGTCAGTTCCTCAACCCCACCTTTTAAAGTTACAAAATGATACTTTAATGACCTGGTAAATACTGACAATTAAGTAAAACTTCTTCTACTAGATAGGGGATGTTACCCAGACTTAGACCTTAAGTCATTCTTAGCGAAGTGACCAATCATAAGAATGAGATACGGACCTCCCGTCTTTTTCAGTCTCCCTCCTTTCCCTTCATTCTAAGTAAGTAGCGCGGCAATTCTTTATGAATTTTTAGAGCAAGAAGCAGAACTATAGAGATAGAAGTGTGTTTCTTTGGATTTTAATTCATTTTGAAAGTGTATGTCTTATAAATGAACAAAGCAGATATGAACTTGTAGAGATAAATTGTTTAACTGTAAGCACACAAACAAAATATCAAAACCTCACTTGATTGTATTAATCAAATTTGTTTTGCAACCAATCTGTGTTCTTGAAAATAAGAACTCAGCTACAAATATTGATAGAGAATAGAAGATATTTTCTAGATCTGTTTGATGCCTCGAAACTAAGGACCCGTGCATGCTTTGTAGACCAACAACACGGGTTTACAAAACTTGCACTAAAATGTACCAACACATTTTCTAAAGCTATCTTGTCTATTTCCATTTCTAATATTAGCAAATCTGTGCAGAATCTTGTAGGTCTGTGACCCTCCTTTGTCCAGTGAATCTTGTCCCTTTATCTTGAATTATTCAAGCTGTATTTGTAGTCTTTCCAATTAAGTGATATAATTGTTTGTTGACTGATAATCTTATATATTAAATCTGTTTCCATTCTGAATTTTAAGATAGTTTGTCAATATCTCTTTTGTTCTTTAGAGATGTCGCATATCGATAAGTATAATGACTAATTGATATCTTGAGTTCTCTATATATGTCTTTGACTTGTCCAGGTCTCCACTTTTACATGTAGAATGACTTGTCGATATCTCCAGTTCTCTACATAGGATTTTCACTTATCGATATCTCTAGTTCTCTACATAAAGATTTGATTTATCGATATCTCTAGATCTCTACATACATAAATGACTTGTCGATATCTCATGTTCTCTACATAGACATTTTGACTTGTCGATATCTGAGATCTCTACATGCATATTGACTTGTCGATACCTCTTGGGACTTCTCTACAAGTCATTTTAGACTTCTTGACAGACTTCTCGATATCTCTTCATCTATAACTTGTCAATATCTGACTTAGAACATTTTTTCTAGAACAATATTATTCAAATCCAAGCTGCTGCACTTCTCTCTGAGGAATGATCAAGATTTGATCTTCTTCCAGAGTTTATTCCTTAGCTTGAAGGTTGTTCATAGAAAAATTCTCCAGTCTAATCTACTTAACATTTTTAAAGACACAAGGCATACAATTACAAAATAAAAAGTTAGATTATCATACAACTTATCCTTAAGGTTTTCAGTATGACTTACACTAATTGAAAAAATACCTTAGACATCGGGTAAAAACCGATGTCTATGTAAAAAAATGTTGATGTCTTCACGACTGATATTAAAGATAGTTTTCCATAGACATCGCTTTTTA